>NC_052072.1:59049024-59144024 GCF_015852505.1 Tachyglossus aculeatus
GAATGACTCACCGCTTCATGATGCTGTCAAGAATGGACATGTGAGCATTGTCAAACTCTTACTGACCCATGGAGCCTCCCGGGATGTTGTGTAAGTAGATAATGCGCTTTTTTATTTTGACTGACTGAACTTGGACAGGGGGTAAGGATTCTAGTAAAATAGCAGCAGTCTGCAAATGGGCAAAATAAAAGAATGAGATCTGATTTTAAATTCAAGGTTTGGAAAACTGGTAAGTTCAGAAGGGCAGTAGATCTGGATTGGCAAAACCCCCGAGAGAGAGGTAACTTCAGATCGTGAAAATGCCGGGAAGGTTGGGAGGGAATTGTGGTAGCCCGTCTAATAGGTTGAGAGGTGTAGAAATCAGCAAAGAAGCAAAGCTTCCTTTCCTAAGTATTTCTGGGTTAAAATTGGGTGAATTGGAGACTTAGAAGCTAGAGAGGATCTTGATATGATTGGTCAAATGAACATCTGCAGTTTGGTAGGAAGAAAACCAGTGGAATACAGGGCGGTCAGCAGTAACGCTCCAGGAGACACCAAGATAGCAGATGGGGGTGGCACTTCATATGTAAGACAGTGTTAAACCCGTCGAAGCCTGAAGGTGTAAGGAAAAAGTTTCACAAAGTGGATGGTAAATAAGCTTGTGGAATTTGCTAAAACCAGGGATTGTGCAGTTGGAAAAGATCAATAGGTTTAAGAAGAGTTTGGAGAAATCTGGAAGGAAGAGATCATTATCAACAACGATTATTGAGTGTTTAAGATCTATAGTTCGAGCGAAAAGTTAGGGATGTCGGGAGGGAAAACAAAGGCTAGAGTAGAATTTAAATATTCATTAACAGTAGGGCCGTTGAAAAAGGTTCCTTATGATGAATACTTGCAATAGCCAAAGATAACCGTCGAGCCATGTGTTTCAAAAGTGTTTTGCTTTTCTTTTCACGATAGTGAGGTTTGTAAAATAGGCTGTACGTGTATTTTGAAGTTTCGCCTGTTTTCAGAGGTGGGGTTTTTACTTTGAAGGATTTATAACTTCATAGTTTTCAAATAGCTGTCTCCCTATCTTATTGATGACTATCGCTGCCGAAAGCCGCTACTTAAATATTGAAGAAAATGCACATTTGTTAACACATCAGAATGATTTCAGTTGTTTTTAAAGAGTGCTTTCAATTTTGTTTTTTGTAGATTGAAAAAAATAACTTTTTTTAAGATTTAGAGGTTGACACCTTTTGGGTATTTACAAAGTTTCCTCTAGCTAAGGTAGGTTATGGAATTGCAAATGGAAAATAATATTATGTGGACCAGTGGACCTGTTAATTGTCCTGTAGGTCTAGTTAATTTTTTTAAGTTAATCTCCCGCACAGAGATAATTTATATTTTATAGCTGTTTTTTCATTTGCTTTTTCTCTCAAATTCCTGTATCTCTTCCTGCTTCACAGTGAGCCAAGTGACTTGAAAAATTAGATCTATGTTTGCAATTTCACAGTTGTTCCTAAATACTTTAACTCAAATGGACTATCCTGCCAACTCTTCATGCACAGTAAGTTTAGTGTCAGTAAAAATTGACTTGCAGCATATACTTTAGTTATATGATAGTCTGTACGGCAGATGCAAGTTTAAATTTGGCATAAACTCCAAAATGGGAATATTCATGCAGTACCCAGTTGTAGACAGGCATTTGTCATATCACCCTGAAGAAAATAAAAAAATAAGTTGTGCTGAATTCAGTGATTTACACTGCATTTCTTGGAAGATGATAAAAAGTCAAATGCAGCTTGCTCTCTGTACGCTTTCTATACTGGCCATAATACACGCTCATCGTACTAAAATTTTAGACTGTGGACCTCTTGCTGAATCGATTAGTGGTATTTACTGAGTGCTTGCTGTATGCAGAGCACTGTACTGAGCATTGGGGAGAGCACAGTGCAACAGAATTGGTAGACACATTCCCTGCTCACAAGGAGTTTACAGTCTAGAAGAGGTGGACTGGTAAGATATTTCTACATTTGTGGTTTTGCTTCTCTGATCCCTTGGTGAAATCAGTTTTGTTCCCTCACTTGATCCAAGTGAAGTTCCTTAGCTAAAAACGAGTTTGGAACTTGCTCGAAACTTTTGAGTTCACAGTATGGAATACCCAGGTACATCGTAGGAATCAGTATCGTTTGGAAGAGACTTTAAGCAGTCACCTAAGTCTTCTCCTTCCCGCACCTTCAGGCAGGACACAATCATACGAGCAGGGGAAAAACCGCAGCTCAGGAAGGGTCTTGCTGCTCATCCTCACGTGCTGTGCGTGTTGCAGCGTGTGATTTAAATTTCCCGTGGCAGCAGGCTTCAGTGTGTCATTGGTGTGAGGCCCTGCTCCTTGTACCAGGAGAAGGGTGTGACTTCTGGCTGTTACTCCTCAACCCCACTAAGTGCCTGCTTCTTGCTCCTTACCTCCACCCCAAACACCTGCTTTCCATCCCTCACCATCACCCCAATCTCCTGCTCCTTACCCCTTGCCATCACCCCAAATTCTTTCTCCCCACCTCTCACCATCACCTCGAAAACTTCTCCTCCTTACCATCATCTCAAACTTCTCTCCACCCCTCGCCCTAACCCCAAACTTCTGTTCTCTGTCCCTCGCCGTCACCCCAAAACTTCTGCTTTCCCCCGCCTCTGAAAGCCTGCTCTCTGCCACAAAGCGTCTCCTCTCTGGCACTTGCAATCACCGCCCACCCACCCGAACCCCTGCTCGCCACCTCATTCATTCATTCAGTTGTATTTATTGAGCACTTACTGTGTGCAGAGCACTGTACTAAGTGCTTGGGAAGTACAAATCGGCAACATATAAAGACAGTTCCTACCCAACAATGGGCTCACAGTCTAGAAGGGGGAGACAGACAACGAAACAAATAGACAGGCATCAATATTATAGCTATTCCAATCCTCACACCCCCTCAATGCCTGTTCTCTGCCCCTTACTGCTCTGAGCTGCGGCTGGTGGGCTCATTAAGTTCTGGGTGGCAGATGGGGCCTAAAATTATTTTTAAATACTTCCGAGAAAGAAACCTTCTAGATTTGCCTTTTTCACTCACTCAGATGGGTGTCAGTAACTTTCCAGCTAGGGTCCTGCTACCCATCAGAGAAGCTAGCTGCGTGTGCAGGGAGTTGTTTGAGACCCCGACACTTACAGCTGCCCATTTCCAACTCTCATTTTCTCAGAATCAGAGCAAACCACATAAAACTAGTTAAATAGTGTCTCAGGAAAATTATCAGGCAGAATCCATTTGTCCAGTTTGGCTTTTTTTTGCTTCCTCTTTGTTAGAGCGTTCTAGGCATTTGTGTAGGTTGCCTCAAGGGTTCTGGAAAAGACAAAAGGGTAGGAAAAAGGGAGGCTTGAGAAACCCTCCTTCACTCTTCTGCTCATTCTAACCAATGAGTTAAGTCAGTGGTAATCACTGAATGCTTACTCTGTGGAGAGCACCGTAGAAAGCACTTGGGAGACTACAATATAACAGTTGGTAGACATTTTCCCTGCCTCCAAGGACGTTACAGTCTAGGAGGGAAGACAGACATTAACTTAAATAAACAAATTACAGATAGATACATAAGTGCTGTGGGGCTGAGTGGTGTGAATAAAGGGTACAAATCTAAGTGCATGAGTGATGCAGAAGGGAGTGAGAGAAGAGGAAATAAGGGCTTACTCAGTGAAGGCCTCTTGGAGGAGGTGTGATTTTGATAAGGCATTAAAAGTAGGGAAAGTGATAGTCTATCAGATATGAAGGGGTAGGGAGTTCCAGCTCAGAGGCAGGAATGAGTGAGTGGTCGATGGTGAAATAGACAAAATCGAGGTACAGGAAGTAAAGGTTGGCATAGGGCAGCAAAGTGTGCAGGCTGGGTTGTAATAGCAAAGGTAGAGGGCAAAGTGATTGAGTGCTTTAAAGCCAGTGGTGAGGAATTTGATGCGGAGGTGGATGGGCAGCCACTGGAGACTCTTGAAGAGTGGGGAAATATGGACTGAAGGTTTTGTAGAAAAATGATCTGGGCAGCAGAGTGGACCAAGCTGGGGAGAGCAGAAGGCAGGGAGGTCATCAAGGAGACTGATGCAGTAATCAAAGCGGGGTAGGATTAAGTGCTTGGTTTAAAGTGGTAGGAGTTCGGTTGGGGAGGAAAGGATAGGTTTTAGTGATGTTGATGTTTTTAGTGAAGGGGTTTAGTGATGCTTAGTGATGTTTAGTTTAGTCGAACCAACAGGATTCTGTGACCGATTGAATGTGTGGGTTGACTGAGACGTGAGTCAAGGATAATGCCAACGTTATATGCTTGTGAATCAAGGAGGATGGTAGTGCAGTCTACAGTGATGGGAAAGTCTCAGGGAATACAGGGTTTGGGTGGAAGGATGAGGGGTTCGATTTTGAACATTTTAAGTTTGAGGTGTCAGTGGGACATCCAAATAGAGATGCTCTAAAGGCAGAAGGAAGGGTGAGATGCAGAGAAGGAGAGAGCTCGGGGCTGGAGGTGTAGATTTGGGAATCATCTGTGTAAAGGTGGTAGCTGAAGCCATGGGAGCCAAGGGAATGGGTGGAGATGGAGAATAGAAGGGGACCCAGAACTGAGCCTTGAGGGACTTCCCCCGTTAGGGGTTGGGAGGCAGAGGAGGAGCCCACCAAAGAGACTGAAAAGGGGCAGCCGGAGAGAGGAGGAGAACAAGGAGAGGACAGTTTCAGTGAAGCTGAGGTTGGATAATGTTTCCAGGAGAAGGGGTGGGCCACAGTGTTGAAGGTAGGTGGGGGAGGTAAATTGGAAGGCTGGCTTCATCAAGGTTGGAACTGCGTGCTGTTCATTTAAAGGAAAAGAATAATTATAATTATGACAAATACCATAATAATAATAATTATTATTTGGTTAAAAAAAACAGAAAAATAACTCCACTTGTTCTGCTTCCTGTGGGCTTTTCAAACAACTAGTCATACTCTGCATTACTTCATATTTTTGAAGACCTCCTTTCTCATGCTTGAACCTTTTTTTACTGGGATATATATGTTATGGAATAAATATTGTATTTACTTCCATGATTGCCCGCCTTTTCTGTATAATTTTGTAAGAGTCAAACAGGGGCAAGGCTATTTCCTGGGTTTTAAGAATTCAGTCTCATAATAAGAGGAGGGGGAAGGTAGAAGGGTACATTTGAGATTACATCTCTTTTTGTATTGAACTCTCCCAAGTGCCATGGATACAATGGGCACACAAGGAATGAGTGCACCCTCTGACCCCTTTTGTGTTGTCACATTCTGTTTTCTGCTTCTCCTTCCCTGGCACATAGGAGTCTTTATCAATCAATCAGTCATACTTATAGAGTGCTTATTATGTGCAGAGCACTGTACTAAGTGCTTGGAAGACTACGACAGAATTAGCAGAGCGACCTAGTAGAGAGAGCACAGGCCTGGAGTCAGAGGATCTGAGTTCTTATCCCAGCTCTGTCTGCGTCTCCCCCTTCTAGACTGTGAGCCCGTTGTTGGGTAGAGACCGTCTCTATATGTTGCCGACTTGTACTTCCCAAGCACTTAGTACAGTGCTCTGCACACAGTAAGCGCTCAATAAATACGATTGAATGAATGAATAAATGAATACACGTTGCATTCTGTGTGATTTTGGGCAACTCACTTAACTTCTCTGTGCCTCAGTTGCATCATCTGCAAGGTGGGAATTCAATATCTGTTCCCCCCATCCTATTTAGACTGTGAGCCCCAAGTGGGACAAGGACTGTGCCTTTTCCTGGTTGACTTGTATCTACCCCAGCGCTTAGAATAATGCTTAAAGCATAGTTAAGTAAATATCATCATCATAGTTCAGCAAATATCATCATCGTCATCAAGTCCTATTCCCACACTGTGGGGTCATGTTATTTTACCCTACTGCTCCTCCTTCTCTGCCAGGCTTAGCTATCACAGCTAACAGTTATGTACAAAAATAATATTTTATCAACTCCAAAATTGAGGTAAGGCAACGTTAAGAGCAAATACAGTAGAATCTATGCTCCATTAATGTGGACTACTCCAGGCAGTAGAATCGTTCAAGTCAAATATGTATTTCCTCAGATGGGACTCCCAAGCACTTAGTACAGTGCTCTGCACACAGTAAGCGCTCAATAAGTACGATTGATTGATTGATTGACTGGAGGAATAGTACGTATTTTCAGTTTGCTTTCCAAGGCCCAGTGATTAAGAAGGAATTTTACAGGCAGTGATTTTTTTTCCCCCTTTGGTTATAGTATTTGTAAGAATATTTTCAGTAACCTGAAATAGCAGGTTACTAACCTCAAATTAGAGACTAAATTCCTCTTTTGATAGTGCATGACAGGCTGGTGTTTTAATCTAAAGCATTTGTATTATGTCAACATCTAATTCATTAATTGTATTTATTGAGTGATTACTCTATGCAGAGCACTGTACTAAATGATTGAGAATAGAAAAGAACTAAGAAAGTGCCCCGGGCCATAAGCCAAAGAGAATCCAACCCCAAAAGTAGATAAGGATGTAAACTTTGTGCCACACATACGGTTTAAAAAGTAATTGAAATCCCACTAATCATTTTAAGTGGTTATGTTTGGGAAGTAAAGGTCTTTACAGCCTGGAGATTGATTGTACCAATTGGTTTTGGTTTGCTGAAAAGTTAACTCATACTGGTGATTCGGAAGGTGTTCTGAATTCATGTTTTCTCATTTTATAGTGGTCTTTCATCACCCTAATGGGAGATCATCGGTTAGTGTCCTTAAAAGACATTAAATTGTACTCTAACATTAAGTTTATTTAAAGTGCAGTTTATTCCATTTAGACTTATTTGGAAGTGACCACATTTACACTGGGAATGTAAGCTCATTAAGGACAGGGAATGTCTGCTAATTCCATTGTATTGTTCTCTACCAAGCTCTTAGTACGGCCCTCTGCACACAGTAAGCACTCATTAATGATATAATAATAATAATAATGTTGGTATTTGTTAAGCGCTTATGTGCCAAGCACTGTTCTAAGCGCTGGGGTAGGTACAGCGTACTCAGGTTGTCCCACTTGGGGCTCACAGTCTTGATCCCCATTTTACAGATGAGGTAACTGAGGCACAGAGAAGTGAAGTGACTTTGCCCAAAGTCACACAGCTGACAAGTGGCGGAGTAGGGATTAGAACCCACAACCTCTGACTCCAAAGCCCGGGCTCTTTCCACTAAGCCGTGCTGCTTCTCTAAATAAATACCATTGACTGAGTGATTTGAGTGTCTTGTGTCACACCAATTTTGGAAGCACCTTTTGAGATTCTGTAATCGATAAAGGTACAGTTTTAGGATTTTATTTCCTTGCAACAAGAAATAATTTGCTTGGATTCATTTCTCTGTCCCCCATAAAGTTTTCATTTTTTCTTGATGTCACAACTGCAGTCTGACCAGTTATCTAGAAGTGGCAGTGAGGAATGAAGGTGAAATTGGCCGAGTCAGCGAATTAGGAGAGTTGGAGAGGCAGCTATCACTTCTGGAAATAACAAGGCCAACTTCATTGCGTATAGAACATCCTTTAGTAAGCGCTCACTATACTAAGTGCTGGTGTTGAGGATAGTTGATTGAAAATCACCAGTTATCCGTAAAACAGTATGAGAGCATAGGCCTCCAGGGATTTCATTCATTTAAGAGATGCCCACGATCACTTTTCCTTTCTTCGTTAGGTAGAAGAGTTTATCAATCAGTCAGTGGTAGAGCGCTTACTGTATGCAGGACACTGTACTAAGCGCTTGGGAGAGTACAATACAACATTGTTGGCAGCCCCATTCCCTACCCACAATTGTGGGGTCCCATGTGGGATAAGGGACTATGTTCAACCTGATAAACTTGAATCCACATCAGCTCCTGGCACATAGTAAGCACTTACCAAATACCACAGCAACAACAACAACAAAAAACCAACAACAAAGAAGCTTGCAGTCCAGGTGATTTGTAGAGGAACCAAAGCCTGGCTTGTAAATTAGCTTTATTTTTGTATCGACATACAGTGTATAACTACTCTTTCTTTGCAGTTGACGTGGTTTGGTTAGGTTCCCCTACCTGGTGATAAGGTGGTGATGAGATATTACACAAAGTCTATTTTCCAGGAAAATCCAATTGTCGAAAGCTATCTCTGTACAAGTAACTATGCATTCCTATAAAGAATGAGGTTTGCAAAGCTGTAACTATGCATTCCTGTAAAGAATGAGGTTTGCAAAGCTTGACCTTCTAAAATGTCACCTGTTCTCTTTCTTGAATACGGCATCAGCTTGTGATACAGGATCCGTCTGCCTTGTTTGAAATTCTGACTGGAAGCTTTTGTGTATGTTTTAGTTAAAATTGCATATTAATAAGAAGATTGAAAAAAATGACTCTCCTAATGGATCCAGTTAGTTAAGAATCAAGTCACATATTTTATTTACTTAAAACCATCTGTGCTTGTTTTACCAGTAATATATTCGGTCGGCGGCCTGTGGATTATGCAGAAACTGAAAATATGAAATCCGTGTTACAGCTACCAAAGCAGAATGAGTCATCCTCAACTAGCAAGTCTTCTACCGTAAGTTCAAATTGAATTTGGGTTAACGCGGATCTGTGATCTTTTCCCTTCACCCAATTGAAACAAGGCTTTTTATAAAATTTGACTACATTTAAAGAGGAGCTGCATGACCTAGCCTGGGAGTCAGAGGACCTGGGTTCTAATTCCGGTTCCGCCACGTAACTGCTGTGTGACTTTGGGCAAGTCGCTTGATTTCTCTGTGCCTCAGTTCCTTCATCTGTAAAATGGGGATTCAATTCATTCATTCAGTCGTATTTATTGAGCGCTTACTGTGTGCAGAGCACTGTACTAAGCGCTTGGGAAGTACAAGTTGGCAACATATAGAGACAGTCCCTACCTAACAACGGGCTCACAGTCTAGAAGGGGGAGACAGATAACAAAACAAAGCCATGTCAGTCCTCCCTCCAACTCAGATTGTGAATCCTGTGAGGGACAGGGATTGTGACTTACCTGATCGTCTTGCATCTTCCCCAGTGCTTAGAACAGTACTTGACACATAATAAGCACTTAACAAATACCATTATCATTATTATCAGTATTAATGTAGTACTAGGCAAAATTATGCGTGATTTCATTATAGATGCTCTCTTAAGGTAAACTTCACCACCATGTTGGGCAGAATCAGGCAGAATCAGTCAATAGAATTTGTTGAGCACTTCTCGTGTGCAGAGCACTATGCTAAGCACTTGGGAGAAATACAGTAGAGTTAATAGACATGATCCTTGCCCTCAAAGAGTTTTACAGTTGAGCAGGGAGGACAGGTACTGAAATAAATACAGGTAGGGGAAAGCAAAAGGTATAAATAATAATGATGGCGTGTGTTAAGTGCTTACTACGTGCAAGGCACTGTTCTAAGCGCTGATAAGATATGTTCATAAGGGCTATGGGAAATCTGAGCACCCTAGCACAAAAGTTACACAGAAGTGGGGTAGGGCGTTAAGGGATTAATTAGGGAAGGCCTCCTGGAGGAGATGAAATTTCAGAAGGGCCTTGGAGACGGGGAGAGGAGCGATCTAATGGATGTGAAGGTGGAGGGTGTTTCAGACAGAAGAGCGGGCGCGAGCAAGAGGTCGGTGGCGACAGAGAGATGAGAATGTGCCCCAGTAAGCAGGTGAGCTCGACGGATGGAGCTGTTAATGGGGATGGAGTGGTAGAAAGGTGAAGAGAAGCAGCGTGGCTCAGTGGAAAGAGCCCGGGCTTTGGAGTCAGAGGTCATGGGTTCAAATCCTGGCTCCGCCAACTGTCAGCTGTGTGACTTCGGGCAAGTCACTTACCTTCTTAAGGCCTCAGTTGCCTCATCTGTAAAATGGGGGTGAAGACTGTGAGCCCCCCGTGGGACAACCTGATCACCTTGTTACCTCCCCAGTCCATAGAACAGTGCTTTGCACATAGTAAGCACTTAATAAATGCTATCATTATTATAAGGAATGGAGAGGGAGCTGATTGAGTGCCTTAAAGTCAGTGGTTCATTCATTCAGTCAGTCATATTTGTTGAGCGCTTACTGTGTGCAGAGCACTGTACTAAGCGCTTGGGAAGTACAAGTTGGCAACATATGGAGACAGTCCCTACCCAACGATGGGCTCACAGTCTAGAAGGGGAAGACAGCAAAATCAAACAAGTAGACAGGTGTCGATACCATCAAATTAGGTAAATAGAATTACAGATATATACATACCGTTAACAAAATTAATAGAGTAATTGAGAGTAATTAATAGAGTAATTGAGAAGCAGCGTGGCTCAATGGAAAAGAGCCCGGGCTTTGGAGTCAGAGGTCATGGGTTCAAATGCCGGCTCCGCCAACTGTCAGCTGGGTGACTGTGTGCAAGTCACTTAACTTCTCTGTACCTCAGTTCCCTCACCTGTAAAATGGGGATGAAGACTGTGAGCCCCCCGTGGGACAACCTGATCACCTTGTAACCTCCCCAGCGCTTAGAACAGTGCTTTGCACATAGTAAGCGCTTAATAAATACCATTATTATTATTATTAATAAATATGTAGAAATTTACACAAGTGCTGTGGGGAGAGGAAGGGGGGAGGGCAGAGGGAGGGAGTGGGGGCGGTGGGGAGGGGAGGAGTAACAGAGGAAAAAGGAGGGGGGGCTCAGTTGTGATTTGCCGAAGGTCACACAGCAGACGCATGGCGGAGGCAGGATTGGAACCCAGATCCTCTAACTCCCTAGTCTGTGCTTTTTCTAATAAATCGCTCTGCTTCGCCTGATTTGAGTAAACGTTGTTATGCTGTTGGCCTCTCCGCTCCTCCACCATGCGTAGGGCTATAGTTTGTCACCAAATCCTGCTCATGGCCTAGTGGATAGAACAAAAGCCTGGGAGTCCAAAGGACCTGGATTCTAACCCCGGCTCTGCCCCTTTTCTGCTGTGTGACCCTGGGCAAGTCACTTAACTTCTCTGTGCCTCAGTTACCTCATCTGTAAAATGAGGATTAAGGCTGTGAGCCGCATGTGGGATAGGAACTCTGTACAACCTGATTTGCTTCTATCCACCCCAGTGCTTAGTAGAGTGTGTGGCACATAGTAAGTGCTTAACAGAAGCCCCAATTATTATTATATTTATACGGGAATTTGAAGAGAGAGGGTGGTCCAGGCCAGAGACGGGCGAGGGTTCGGCGGCGAGAGAGATGAGGTTGAGGTACAGTGTTTGGCATTAAAGAAGAGCCCGGTACTGGAACTGGTGCCAGAGACAAATCGGTCTGGCATGCAGCAATTAGAAATAGGATGACTGTCTTAGAGGCAAGGCCTCGAGGAGACTGAGAGGTTTTGAGAAGGTAGTGATACAAAAGTGTTAAAAAAAATGCTTGAGGTGTGGCTAGCAGATGCTTCAGAACAGCCTCGAATGACGTTGCCACTCTTGTTGGCCTTATACGTTTCACTAATGCAAAACTCATTATTTCAAGTACCCTCTTTCACACTCCAGAAATGCATGGTCCATGCACATAAAGTTCCGGACGAGCCAAGCAGCTTGCTTATGATGATAGCCATCTGTCTGCCATTACTACCCATTGTTTCGTGATACAGTTTTGTTTTTTTTCATGTCTGTGGTGATTGTCACTAAAAAGCAGTCATCAAATGCTTTTTTGATGGTCTTTATTAAGTGCTTACAATGTGTGAGGCTAGATACAAGCTCTTACGTACATATCTGCAGTTTATATTAATGTCTGTCTCCCCCCCTGTAGACTGTAAGCTTGTTGTGGGCAGGGAATGTGTCTGCTTATTGTTCTCTCCCAAGCGCTTAATACAGTGCTCTGCGCACAGTAAGCTCTCAATAAATTTGATTGAATGAAGCTAATCTGGCCGGACCCAGTCTAAGTCTCAGATGCGGTTCACCGTCTTAAACCCAGTTTTACAGATGAGGTAATTGAGGCACAGAAGTTAAGTGACTTGTCCACGGTCCCACAGCAGACAAGTGGCAGAGGCAGGATTAGAACCCAGGTCCCTCTGACACCGAGGCCCTTGTTCTACCCACTAAGCCATGCTGCTTAACTGTTTAGGGACTGTCTCTATGTGTTGCCAATTTGTACTTCCCAAGCGCTTAGTACAGTGCTCTGCACATAGTAAGCGCTCAATAAATACGATTGATTGATTGATTGATTGATTGATTTATGGCTCTATACTGGGCCCAGAGCAGAGCATTTGAAATTGAAATGACCCTTGCATTGTTGTTGCTGCCAAAGTAACTTGGAACAAGCAGTTGGTTGTGGGCAGGGAACGCATCTACCATCTCTGTTGTACTGTACTCACTCAAGCACTTAGTACAGTGCTGTGCCCACAGTAAGGCAGGACTTGATGCATACCACTAATTGAGTAAGCCTCAAATAAGCAAATAATACATTAATATAGAAAAATAGTAAAAGTGTACAAATATCTAAAATCTGCACCACACTTCTTCAAAGACAGACTCCAACCTCTTTCCCTTCCTCCTGGGCCCATTCCATCCAATTCACCTGACTGTCTCCCCCCACCTCCCTACCTCCCTCCCCAAGATTGTAAGCCCGTTGTGGGCAGGGAATGTGTCTGTTTATTGTTGTATTGTACTCTCCCAAGCGCTTAGTACAGTGCTCTGAATGTAGTAAGCGCTCAGTAAATATGATTGAATGAATGAATACGCGATAGCGAGCCTCACAAGGGACAGGGATTGTCTAACTCAAACTTGTCTATATTTTCCCTGCAGTTAGTGCACGAGAAAGCGCTTGATCACTACTATTACAGCTACTACCAGTTTTAGGCAGGCACTGTTTGGACTGCTCACTATCTGTGGCCAGAGGTTGAGTCTACCAGCTCTGTTGTATTTTACTTTCCCAAGCATTTAGTACAGTGCTCTGAATAGAATAAGCGTTCAGTAGATACGATTGATTGACTGACCACGACTAGTCTCCCCCATCTTCTGATTATACTGCCACTTCTACCGCTTTTCCCTCTGGTCAACACGACTTCTTCCTTTAGTCGTTTTTTCACCAAGATGGCCCTGATTCCTTCCTCTAGACTGTAAGATCTTTGTGGGCGGGGAATGTGTCTGTTATATTGTTGTATTGTACTCTCCCAAGTGCTTAGTACAGTACTTTGCGCACAGTAAGAGCTCGGTAAATGTGACTGACTTCCTCTCCTCCCCTCCGCGACCCCGGTGTCCCCCTCCCCCCATCCATAATTGCCTGGGAACGCTTCCATCTTGGATTCTTGGGCCCCGTTCCTGAACTGAATGGTTCACCAATAGAGAGGTTGGAGCAAAGGGTTCAATAATAACAATAATGATGACATTCGTTCAGCACTTATTTTGTGCCACACACAGTACTGAGCGCTGAGCTGGATATAAGATAATGAGGTTGGACACTACTGCTGAAACCCTACCCTCCTGCCGAGGTGGTCCTGCTGTTGAGTTGGATCATCCTGAAAATAATCTGTCTGCTTGCTTGGCCTAACAAAAGTAGCTAGTTCTCTCCTTGCCTCATCTTGCTTCACACTTTACTGGCTGCTCCCTAGGCCGTAATCTCATTGTGGGCAGGGAATGTGTCCTTTATATTGTTATTTTTACTTTCTCAAGCACTTAGTACAGTGTTCTGTACACAGTAAGTGCTCAATAAATATGACTGCCTGACTCTGTTGCTCAGCCCTCTGATGAATCACTTAATAATTAATGATAATAATAATGGTGGTATTTGTTAAACACTTATACTATGCCAAGCACTGTACTAAGCACTGGCGTAGATACAAGATCGTTGTGTCCCACATGGGGCTCGCAGCCTAACTAGGCTAGGGGAACAGGTATTGAATATCCCCATTTTGCCAGGGAAGTAACCGAGGCACAGAGAAGTGAAATGACTTGCCCAAGTTCACACAGCAGACAAATGGCGGAGCTGGGATTAGAACCCACAACCTAGAACAGACGATCACTCTCCACACCTTCAAAGCCACATTAAAAGCACATCTCCTCCAAGAAGCCTTCCTTCCCTGACTAAGCCCTCACGTCCTCTTCTCCCACTCCCATCTGCGTTGCCTTTGCTCACGGATTTGCAGCCTTTATTCGCCCCTCCCTCAGCCCCACAACACATATATTTATATTCATTTATATTATCTGTCTTCCCCTCTAAACTGTAAGCTCCTTGTGAACAGGGAGCAGATCTACCAACTTGGCAGTTTTGCACTCTCCCACACGCTCAGTATAGTGCTCCGCACACAGTAAGTGTTCAATAAATGATTGATAGATAACCATTGGGTTTAAAGCACTCAGTTCACCCCATCCAACCTTGCGGCTCTGATTTCCTGCGCATAGTTTGCTTCTCTCATGCCAACTTACCGTACCTCGATCTCATCTACTTTGCTGCCGACACCTAGCTCACATCCCCACCCTGGCCTGGACGTCCCTTCCCGTTTATATCCGACAGACCACCATTCTTCCCACCTTCAGAGTCTTACTAAAGTTACATCTCCAAGAGGTCTTCCCGGTCTAGCTCTCCTCCTCCCTTCAAAGCCCTCCTCCTGGAGGCCTTCCCAAACTGAGCCCCCCCTTTTCCTCTCCTCCGCATTGCCCCCCTACCCTACCTCCTTCCCCTCCCCACAGCACTTGTGTATATTTGTACATATTTATTACTCTATTTTATTAATGATGTGTATATAGCTATAATTCTATTTAGATGGCATTGACACCCTCTACTAGTTTTGTTGTCTGTCTCCCCCTTCTAGACTGTTGTTGGGTAGGGATTGTCTATCTGTTGCTGAATTGTACTTTCCAAGTGCTTAGTACAGTGCTCGGCACACAATAAGCACTCAATAAGTACGATTGAATGAATGAATGACTAAGCCCTCATTTCTATACTCCCTCTCCCTTCTGCATCGTTTATGCACTTGGATCTATACCCTTTAAGCACTTGGCATTCACCCCACGCTCAGCCCCATAGCACGTATGTATATATCCAGAATTTATTTATGTCAGTGTCTGTCTCCCCATCTATGCTGTAAAAGTTCACTGCGGGCAGAGAACGTGTCTCCTAACTCTGTTGTATTATACTCTCCCAAGCACTTAAAACAGTGCTCTGCACACAGTAAATACCATCGATTGATTGTTGCTGAAGTGTCTTGCATGAAATATTCCAGTTCCTGAAGCATGACAGTGTAGCATTTCAGCCCATCAACCTTTGCTAAACCGTAATCAATTGTTTTAAAGGTGATGCTATTGACATGTTTTCCTTGGATTATTTTGATACCCTCTGGTGTTTAATTCCTGCTGCAAAGCACTTTTCTTGGTCCCATCAGAAGTTATCCCCTTTTAATTAAAAGTAACTTGGTAGGATGGATTTCATAATTTTGAAAGCTAGCCACATAGAAATGAATGCATTTTAATATAAGAAAATAAAGTATCATACAGTTTGTAAGGTATTCTGAGAGCCCTATGCAAATTTGCAGATCTGGTTTTCCAGTTTACATTTTTAAAATCAGTCAGATTTCTTTACACTTCGCCAGCCTTTCAAAACTATGCAGAGTTAATTTTAGATCTCATTAATTTCCATTTTCCCTTCTAGTTAAATTCATTAGCTAGTTAAATCTAGTTAAATTAACTCTCAAGAACTAGGGAAACTACAAATCTGAACTTTTCCTTGGAAATCAGAAATAATCTGCGTTGGGTATGGCAAATGATAATGAACCACGCTTAGACTAGTTACCCTTTAGTAATGTTATTTATTGAGCACCTACTGAATGCTTTGCACTGTTCTAAGCACCCAGAGTAGTGGTACAGAGGCACAAGACAGAGTTTCTGCTCTCAAGGAGGGAAGCAAATGTAGAAATCTGTAATTTTTTATTCTTTTAATCAATCAATCAGTCGTATTTATTGAGCGCTTACTGTGTGCAGAGCACTGTGCTAAGTGCTTGGGAAGTACAAGTCGGCAACACATAGAGACAGTCCCTACCCAGCAGCGGGCTCACAGTCCTTTTATAATATCTGTTGCCCTCACTGGACTGTAAGCTCCTAAGGGGCACAGATCATGTCTATCAACGCTATTGTATTTTATTTTTCTAGACTGTGAGCCCGCTGTTGGGTTGGGACCATCTCTATATGTTGCCAACTTGTACTTCCCAAGCACTTAGTACAGTGCTCTGCACACAGTAAGCGCTCAATAAATACGATTGAATGAATGAATGCTGTGCAAGCACACAGTATTACAATAATAATAATAATATTTGTTAAGTGCTTACTAGGTTCCAGGCACTGTACTAAGTCCTGAGGTGGATGCAAGCAAATCAAGTTGGACACAGTCCGTGTCCCACATGGGGCTCACAGTCGCAATCCCCATTTTACGGAGGTGGTAACTGAGGCACAGCAGACAAGTGCCGGAGTCTGGATTAGAACCCACGACCTTCTCACTCCCAGGCCTGTGCTCTAGCCGCTAGGCCATTCTGCTTCTGCACATAATATAGTGATCTGCACATAGTAAGCGCTCAGTAAATATGATTGATTGATTGATTGATGACGATGATGGTGTTAGGGAAAAACTCCTGATAACAAGGTCCTCCCGTCAACTCTTTCTTACTCCCATCAACTGCCCCACACTAACACGGATTCAGGTGGAACCAAGCCAGAGATGATAAAGATGATATTTGTTAAGGGCTTACTATGTGTCAAGCGCCGTTCTAAGCCCTGGGGTTGATACAAGATCATCAGGTTCGACACAGTCCCCGTCCCACGTGTGGCTCACAGTCTTAATCCCCATTTTCCAGATGAAGTAACTGGAGCACAGAGAAGTTAAGCGACTTGCCCAAGGACACGTAGCAGACAGATGGCAGAGCCGGGATTAGAACGCACGTCCTCCCAACTTCCAGGCCCGGGCTCTTATCCACTAACTAGGCCAGGCTGGAATTGGTAAAGGGAGCAGGACTCATCTTTCACAAGAACCCGGGCTTTGGAGTCAGAGGTCATGGGTTCAAATCCCGGCTCCGCCACTTGTCAGCTGTGTGACTTTGGGTAAGTCACTTAACTTCTCTGTGCCTCATTTACCTCATCTGTAAAATGGGGATTAAGACTGAGAGCCCCCAGTGGGACAACCTGATCACTTTGTAACCTCCCCAGCGCTTAGAACAGTGCTTTGCACATAGTAAGCGCTTAATAAATGCCATCATTATTATTATTATAAAATTATAACAAGAATTGTGGTATTTAAGTGCTTGCTATTTGCCAAGCACTGTAGTAAGTGCTGGGGTAGGTACAAGGCAATAAATTGTACTTTCCAAGCACTTAGTACAGTGCTCTGCACACAGTAAGCACTCAATAAATACGAGCGAATGAATGAGTGAAAGTGGGACAGGGTCCATTTCCCACAAGGTCCTCACAGCTGAAGAGGAAGGAAGAACAGGTATTGAATCCTCAAAGGTGAAGAATGTGAGGCACAGAGAGGCTAAGTGACTTACCCAAGGTCACACAGCAGGCACTTGGTCAAGCCGGGCTGGGAACCCAGGTCCCTGGACTCTCAGGCCCACGGTCTTTCCGCTAGTCTATGCCGCTGCTTAATAATAATAATAATAATGGCATTTATTAAGCGCTTACTATGTGCAAAGCACCGTTCTAAGCGCCAGGGAGGTTAAAAGGTGATCAGGTTGTCCCACGGGGGGCTCACAGTCTTAATCCCCATTTTACAGATGAGGGAACTGAGGCCCAGAGAAGTGAAGTGACTTGCCCAAAGTCACACAGCTGACACTTGGTGGAGCCGGGATTGGAACCCACAACCTCCGACTCCAAAGCCCGGGCTCTTTCTACTGAGCCACGCCGCTTCTCTGCTTACGTTCCTATCTCGTGTAGCGAATGATTTCACCCAGAAAGCTTGTTAAGTGCATTTTCAAAATACTGTACACAAGTTTTTGGACAATATTACTAACCGGTTGTGCCACCAAAGGTTATTTGCACTGGGATGGCGCGTGGTAGTCCTTGTTACTTAAAGCTTCTGTAAATTGGTAAATTAGGAGGTAACCGCTACAGAACTGTAGGGGCAAGATTTGGCGAAAACAAGCAGAGTGACAGATTAAATGTTTGCACAGAAGAGAGTAAATATTTGTAGGAGGAACGCAGCAAAAATATGTTCCTTTGGATGAAACTAAAGCTGAATAATAATTCACAGCTGCTGGTGGGAGCTAGGTAGGACGGAATCCAGCCCAACGACAATTCACACTAATCTAACTGGGGGCAGTTTTTGATTTCATTTTAATGTCAGAGTTGTAGAATTCTTACCTCCTTCCCTTCCCCACAGCATCTGTATATATGTATATATGTTTGTACGTATTTATTACTCTATTTTACCTGTACATATCTATTCTATTTATTTTATTTTGTTAGTATGTTTGGCTTTGTTCTCTGTCTTCCCTTTTTAGACTGTGAGCCCACTGTTGGGTAGGGACTGTCTCTATATGTTGCCAACTTGTACTTCCCAAGCGCTTAGTACAGTGCTCTGCACACAGTAAGCGCTCAATAAATATGATTGATTGATTGATTGATAGCATGCTCTCTTCTCATCCTTAGGTGAGCCCTAGCCAGCGTAGAAACTACCGTCTTGTTTTGATGGGCAGCGGCCTCACTCCCAGTCAACAGGGATTGCTAAACGACCTCGTGGTGATTCTTAAGGCTAAAAGATGCGTTGAGTTTAACAGTACAGGTGAGTATTTTCTTGTAGAAATTTCAAGTAGGCAAGTTTTCCACTGGTATAGCTTCAGCTTGGAGTTTGAGCCTCTGGGATCTACGTTTTGAGGCTTGTGGTAAATTTAGACTCTTCCAAGAATTATGAAATATTTCTACTGATAATTAAGCAGTGTAAAGTTAAAGTTAAATAGGAAAATCCGTAAAACCAAGAGATGAGCTTGCTAGAAGAACTGAATTAATATAGTGATATCATCCCTTTCTGTAATGCCGTGTGGTTCTCAATGTAATTAAAAAGAAAGTGTTCTTTACCAGTATGTCAAATTGAGACTGATTTTAAGTTGTGTAACTTGAAAATTGAAATTTCATGCGTATGGCCAAAATGAAAAACCTGAAAGGGAGGGTGGTAATAAGAATTAAATAAAAACTGTAGGTTTCGGAGGAGATTCAGGTCAGTTTATTAAAGTATTTTGGTTTATGTTTCTTATACTGCTTCATTTTATGTCCTAGTAACTCATGTTATCGTTCCTGGTGATACAGTCCAACGAACCATTAAATGTATGCTTGGTATTCTCAGTGGATGCTGGATCCTGAAATTTGAGTGTGAGTATTTGACTTAGCATTTTAATTAAGATGCATTTGCCTTTTTCACATTCCCTCCTATTTAAACAGTAACACCCATGTGGTCCATGTTGGACTCTGTCATTCAATCGTTCATTCAGTCATATTTATTGAGCGCTTACTGTGTGCAGAGCACTGTACTAAGCGCTTGGGAAGTACAAGTTGGCAACATATAGAGACGGTCACTACCCAAGAGTGGGCTCACAGTCTAAAAGGGGGAGACAGAGAACAAAACAGAACATAGTAACAAAATAAAATAAATAGAATAGTAAATATGTACAAGTAAAATAAATAGAGTAATAAATCTGTACCAACATATATACAGGTGCTGTGGGGAGGAGAAGGAGGTAGGGCGGGGGGGTTGGGGAGGGGGAGGGGAAGGAAGGGGCTCAGTCTGGGAAGGCCTCCTGGAGGAGGTGAGCTCTCAGTAGGGCTATGAAGGGAGGAAGAGAGCTAACTTGGCGGATGTGCGGAGGGAGGGCATTCCAGGCCAGGGGGATGATGTGGGCCGGGGGTCGATGGCGCGACAGGAGAAAACAAGGCACAGTGAGGAGATTAGCGGCAGAGGAGCGGAGGGTGCGAGCTGGGCTGTAGAAGGAGAGAAGGGAAGTGAGGTAAGAGGGGGTGAGGTGATGGACAGCCTTGAAGCTGAGGGTGAGGAGTTTTTGCCTGATGCATAGGTTGACTGGTAGCCACTGGAGATTTTTGAGGAGGGGATTAACATGCCCAGAACATTTCTGCACAAAGATGATCTGGGCAGTGGCGTGAAGTATAGACTGAAGTAGGGAGAGACAGGAGGGTGGGAGATCAGAGGGGAGGTTGTTGCAGTAATCCAGTCGGGATAGGATGAGAGATTGAACCAGCAGCATAGCGGTTTGGATGGAGAGGAAAGGGCAGATCTTGGCATGTTGCGGAGGTGAGACCAGCAGGTTTTGGTGATGGATTGGATGTGAGGGGTGAATGAGAGAGCAGAGTCGAGGATGACACCAAGGTTGCGGGTCTGTGAGACGGGAAGGATGGTAGTGCCGTCTACAGTGATGGGAAAGTCAGGGAGAGGGCAGGGTTTGGGAGAGAAGATAAGGAGTTCACTCTTGGACATATTGAGTTTTAGATGGTGGGCAGACATCCAGATGGAGATGTCTTGAAGGCAGGAGGAGACACGAGCCTGAAGGGAGGGAGAGAGAGCAGGGGCAGAGATGTAGATTTGGGTGTCATCAGTGTAAAGGTGATAGTTTTTAGACTGTGAGCCCACTGTTGGGTAGGGACTGTCTCTATATGTTGCCAACTTGTACTTCCCAAGCGCTTAGTACAGTGCTCTGCACACAGTAAGCGCTCAATAAATACGATTGATGATGATGATGATAGTTGAAGCCATGGGAGCGAATGAGTTACCAAGGGAGTGTGTGTAGATAGAAAACAGAAGGGGACCAAGAACCAACCCTTGAGGAACCCCTACAGTAAGGCTGATCATCTTGTTATCACCCCAGTACTTAGTACGCTGCTTGGCATATAGTAAGTGCTTATTAAATACCATATGAAAAATACATTTGTTAAGGTGAAGGCTGGTTCTGGAGGAGATCACTTATGTTTCCAAATCTTGGAAGGGATTAGGTTAAATAGACTATGAGACCTCTTGGACAGCTCCCTGGATGAAAAACTTCCAGTCCCAACTAGTAGAAGTACATTTTATTGAGCACCCACTGAATGCAGTCACTGTACTAAGCACTTAGGAAGTACTAGCCAAACAAGTAACACATTCCCTGCCCACAAGGAGCTTAAACTCTAATGAGGGAGCCAGACATAAAGGTATTTACAGACTAATCCAGATAAATATCTGAATGTACAAGTGTGCACAGGTTTAAGTGTTGAGGATGGAGCTAACTGATCGATCTGTCAAGCGCTTACTGTGCTAAGCACTTGGGAGAGTCCAACACAACAGATCAGGCAGACATGGTCCCTGCCCTCAAGGAACTTAAAGTCTAAAGGGGGAGACAGACACTAATATAAATCAATAAACTACAGATATGAACTTAAGTACTATGAGGCTGTGGATGTGGTGAGTATGTCAGTACATAAGTGCTAGAGATGGGTTATATGGCTTGGGATGCTGGGAATTAACTGGGGGAAGTATGTTGAAGTTTTCAGGAGAACATTGAATATGGAGAGAGCCCCGTCTTACCTCCTTCCCTTCCCCACAGGACCTGTATATATGTATATATGTTTGTACATATTTATTACTCTATTTATTAATTTATTTTACTTGTACATATCTATTCTATTTATTTTATTTTGTTAATATGTTTGGTTTTGTTCTCTGTCTCCCCCTTCTAGACTGTGAGCCCACTGTTGAGTAGGGACTGTCTCTATATGTTGCCAACTTGGAATTCCCAAGCGCTTAGTACAGTGCTCTGCACACAGTAAGCGCTCAATAAATACGATTGATTGATTTGGGAAGGAAGAAAATTCAGAATAAAGAATGGTGTGAGGGAAGGGATGGAGGCCGAAGAGTTGAGAGGGAAGTAGAGTATAGAAGGTTGATTTAGGAAGATAGAAAAGAGTGAGTTATGGGGGGAACGGAGCAGCCATATAAGACGGAAGGTTGGTGGCAAGCCTTAAGGCCAGTTGTGAAGAGCTTTTGTTAATGGGACCTGGGACATTGGGAGCTGGTAGTGAGTTTTAAGGAGCGAAGATAAGTTTGTCAAGGGGTGCATCAGGAAGATGACTTATCCAGGAGAAGGTTGCTTGAACTGGAGAGGGTAGGAACTGGAGGCAGAAAGAGAGCAATGGGAGGGACGATAGAGGAATCTAGCTGAAAAATGGCCAGAGCTGATACCAATGTTTTAGCTGTTTGGGTGGAGAGAAAGGAATGGATCTGAAAGATGTTGAGGATTTAATAATCTGTGGCTATAGATTGAGCGTAAGAGTTGATGATGATAATGGTATTTATTAAGCGCTTACTGTGAGCCAGGCACTGTACTAAACGCTCGAGTGGATACAAACAAATCGGGTTGGACACAGTCCCTGTCCCACGTAGGCTCACAAACTTAATCACCATTTTATGGGATGAGGGAACTGAGGCCCAGAGAAGTTAAGTTTGAAGGAGAGCGAAAAGTCATGGATGATACTGAGGTTGTGGAGCTTCTGGAAGAGGATGGGTGTTTGTGTTATTGCTTGAAATGGGAGGAGGAGATTTAGAAGGGAAAATAAGCGGTTCATTTGTAGACACTTTAGGTATGAGGTCTCCTGGGGACATCCAAATGGAGATGTTCTGGAGGCAAATGGTGATGTGCCTCAGCAGCGTGGCTCAATGGAAAGAGCACGGACTTTGGAGTCAGAGGTCATGGGTTCAAATCCCGGCTCCGCCACTTAGCTGTGTGACTTTGGGCAAGTCACTTAACTTCTCCGGGCCTCAGTTACCTCATTTGTAAAATGGGGATTCAGACTGTGAAACACCTTGGGACAACCTGATCACCTTGTAACCTCCCCAGTGCTTAGAACAGTGCTTTGCACCTAGTAAACGCTTAGTAAATGCCACTGTTGTTATTATGTGGGATTGCAGGCTAAATGAGAGGACTCCAGGCAGTCAGTCATATTTATTAAGCGCTTTCTGTGTGCAGAGCACTTTACTAAGTGCCTGGGAGAGTACAATATAGCAATAAACAGATGCATTCTCTGCCCACGAGCTTACAGCCTAGAAGGGGCAACACATTAATATAAATAAATTGCAGGTATTATTATTATTATAATGGCATTTATTAAGCACTTACAATGTGCAAAGCACTGTTCTAAGCTCTGGGGAGGCTACAAGATTATCAGGTTGTCCCTCATGGGGCTCGCAGTCTCAATCCCCATTTTACAGATGAGGTAACTGAGGCCCAGAGAAGTGAAGTGACTTGCCCAGAGTCACACAGCTGACAATTGGCGGAGCCGGGATTTGAACCCATGACCTCTGACTCCAAAGCCCGGGCTCTTTCCTACTGAGCCACGCTGCTTCTCTGTGTATGTTCAAAAGTGCTTTGGGGCTGGGAGGGAGAATAAATAAAGGGAGCAAGTCAGGGTAACACAGAAGGGAATGGGAGTAGAGGAATGGAGGGCTTAGTCAGGGAGGGCTTCTTGGAGGAGTCGTGCCTTCCGTAAGGAAGAGTAATTGTCAGTTGTGAGGAGGGAGGGCATTCCAGGCAGGATGTGGGCAAGAGGTCGGCAGCGAGATAGATGAGATGGAGGTACAGTGAGAGGGTTCTCATTAGATAAGTGAAATGTGCCGGCAGAGTTGTAGTAGGAGAGTAGTGGTGAGGTTGGAAGGAGCCAAGTGAGTGAGTGCTTTCAAAGCCGACGACGATGGGTTTAGATTATCAGGCTGCTGTGGGGTGTGCCCTGGCTGGTTTAAGCAGCTTCTGTTGTTCTCTGTTTCAGTGCATTTCCTTGAACATCACTAGGTGCCGGCGTGAAGAATAATGTATCCCTGTTTAGAGGATGCCAATCAAAACTCCTAGCCAAAACTACCCCTACCCATCAGCTGCCAAACAGTCTTCCCTAGAGAGAAACGCTTCTGTCTGATGAAAAGAAGAGAATTGTCTTGGCTGGGTATCTTAGAGCCCGTGGGCCGGGGGAATTGGGTGGGAAGGTTCAGCGGATCCAGAGTAAGGGAGGACAGCCCAAGCCACAGTGGGAATCTCTGAGCTCATTGGAAGGAGGACAATGTTTTAACTTCCCCATCCTCAGGGCTGTTCAGGTCCCATGATGGGAATGTTCATTCATTCAATCGTATTGAGCGCTTACTGTGTGCAGAGCACTGTACTAGGCGCTTGGGAAGTACAAGTTGGCAACATCTAGAAACGGTCCCTACCCAACAGTGGGCTCACAGTCTAGAAGACTAAAATGTTGTCGTCCTGATCCTCGAGGGTGGCAGCTACTGGCTGCTGTTTCCAGTTCCTCACCTTGGGAGATGTTCTAACTCAGCTGCCATTCGTTCAATCATATTCATTCAGGCGTATTCATTGAGCACCTTCTCTGTGCAGAGCACTGTACTAAGTGCTTGGGAGAGTATAATGCAACCATAGACACAATCCCTGCCCATAACGAGCCAACAGTCTCATGTGAGGTATCAGGGCAGTGCCAGGAAGCTTGTTGTGAAAATCAATCAATCACATTTACTGAGTGCTTGCTGCGTGCAGCGCACTATACTAAGTGCTTGAGAGAGAACAGTACAACAGAGTTGGTAGACACGTTCCCTGCCCACAAGGAGCTTACAGCCTAGAAGAGAGCTGAGGTTTGTAGGAGGCAGAAGAAAATGTGCCCCCATAGTGTTATTTTCATACTAAAATGAAGGTCTGTGCTTGATGTTAATTCCAACAGGAGCACCTATCAATCAATCACTCAGTCGTATTTATTGAGTTCTTACTGTGTGCTGAGCGCTGTATTAAGTGCTTGGGAGAGTACAATATGTTTTATTGTACTCTCCCAACCACGTAGTACAGTGCTTTGCACACAGTAAAACTCAATAAATACCATTGATTGATTGCTTAAAAAGAAGGCTCATTATTTCCAGAGAATTACTTTATTCTTCTTATTTTGGATGATCAAAGACATCTTAAGGTTTTAGTGATTAAAATTATTTTATGTGAAGGAGATGACATTTGAGTCCGGGGAATTTTAGAACTTTAGTTTTTTGAGGTTAAGATTTTGTAATAAATGCCTACTTTGCTGAAATCCCAGTTCCAACTAAGTTTATTTTGCATCTTATACTTTATTTGATCTATTATTAAAATACTTAGTACACTCTTGGCTGTTGGAGGCACACCTCCTTTGTTAAAGAGCAACTGTTCCTAGTCTCTGCTGGGAACCTCCAGTAATAACTCATGGGGTCCGATGCAGCTAAGTGGCTATAATTAACAACACCCTCTCCATCTGTTCTCACCCGTTTCTGTTATTAGTCTTCCTCTGAGTCGTTACAAGTTAAGGAGTGTTACGACAAATAATTGGACTCAGACTGCTGGAACATTTGTCTCAAAAAAAAGGATTTCTTGATGTTTGCTCTCGTTTGTGTCCCCATTCATGTTTCATAATGCAAAAAATGACCTTTTGCAGTAATGACTCAAATAGAGATTGGTTTGCATTGGTCCCAAATCCTCCAGGAAACCTGGAAGTGATTCCACAGGGTGCAAGGTTTCCGGAGTATTGGAGTTGCAAGCGCTTTGGAATGTCAGGGTTTTTACCACGAGTTCATAGCTGGTTCAGGTGAAAATGCTAGGCCTTGTGGGTTGAAACAGCCTAAATAAAGAGTAATATTTTAATTGCTGTATCTTTTCCTGAAAAAGCAAATTTTCAAGTCTGAAGAGGTTGACTGTATTTTAAAGAGTATAGTGTCTGTCTACCCCTCTAGACCGCAATCTTGCTGTGGGCAGGGAATATATCTGCTATTTCTGCTATATTTTCCTCTTCCAAGCTCTTTCTGCAGTACTATGTACAGTTATCTGCACATTGTAAGTGCTCAATAAATACCACAGCTTGATTGATTGGTAAGAATTGATACTATTGGGTCAGATTGGTGGTTCATCCCACCCAACATTCTGACTCCAACTTTGGCTAAAGACACTTGGAAGAACCATATAATTATTGCCCTCCTTGATATCACCCTAGTGTTTAGATATATCCCACATTATTTTAAAGAATTGTGGAAGGATTTAAGGGTCCTTCATGCAATGTGATATGCATTAAACCAGTGACCTTCACAGCAGTGAAAGGTTCTCAGACAAGGCAGCACTTTTTCTTGAAGAAAAATTGACAGTCGAAATTCCAAGATGAAGTGAGTGTAAAAAGAAGGTGGCAAAAACTAAGGGCAATTTGATTTTTAAAGAGAAGCAGAGATTTTAGAAATAGAAATCCTCTAATTGATGATTATAAATAAGGAACAGGAACCTGTTTTATGTTTGCTGTAGAGTGATCTGCCAGGTCACTAATTTCCTTGGTTCTACTATTGCTTCTGTAACTTATGTACCCAACATTGTTCTTAAAAAAGCCTTAAGCCCCTGCCCTGCTCCTTCTTCATATCTAGCATCTAAATTCCTTTACCCTGGTATGTAGCCCAAGATGACCTAATTCCTGCTCTGGGTCAGGGAATTTTGTTTCCCTGCACAATAAAACCAAAGTGAAAGAATTTTAGTTTCGAGTTACAAATTCATTCAATCAGCAGATTATAGCAATAGACCCAAGAAGGGATCAGTCAGGCAACTGGATTTGTTGGGCGCTTACTGTGTGCAGAGCACTGTACTAAGCACTTGGGAGAGTACAATAGAGTTGGTAGACACATTCCCTGCCCTCAAGGAGCTTGTAGTCCTGAGGGGTAGGGTAATTAACGGTTGAGAGGTCTGGGTATTAAATAGATCCGAGAGGTTACCTTGTGGAATGTCGAAATTCTCTACTTCATCTTAGGATGAGTAAGCACTTAGAAATCAGAAGGTAAGCTGTAAGCTAAAACTCAATATGTCCAAAATTGAACTCATTTCCCCTCCTAAATCCACTTACCACCTTTTCCATACAGCAGCAGTACCACCATCCTCCCTTAAACTCTTAGGTTTGGCATTAACCTCCCTCTCCCTTAACGCTTTATTCAGTCTGCCCCCAAATTCTGTCTGTTCTGCCTCCAAACATTTCCAGAATCCACTCCCACCCCACTGATCTAGGTACTTATCATATCTTGGTTTGCCTACCACATCAAAGCCTCCTCGCTTATTTCCCTGTCTCCAGTCTCTCCCCTCTCCAGTCTGTACTTCACTGGCTATCTGTATCATTTTGAAAAATGTCATTCTGCTCACATTTTCCCAGTGAACTCTCTCTGAATTTAAGAAATGGCTTGTTTGATGTAGAACACCTTAACTAAAAGTGGTATTCTGAAAAAAGATTTTCCCTGTTGAGGAAATAGAACACGAAGTAGAGATAGTCACTTCTGCGTAGAGTCACCTGTGGGCAGGAAACATGTCAACCAACTCTGTACTCTCCCAGGTGCTTCATATAGTGCTCTGCACATAATAAGCACTCTATAAATGCCATCAATTGATTAAGTGGACAATCTTGATTGAACCTCAGAGCTGGAGGTTCTTCTTCCTCTCCTTCTGCCTTCTGTGTCACCCTGGCCTGCACCCTTTATTCATGCCCCAACCCCCTCAGTCCTTATATACATATCTGTAATTATTTTATGTATTTATATTAATATATGTCTCCCCCTCTGGATTGTAAGCAGATTTTGACAGGGAATGTGTTTGTTATGTCATGTTGTACACCTTCCCTGTCTGCAACGAGCTTACAGTCTAGAGGAGGAGACGGTAATATAAATAAATATTTAATATATATTATTAATATTAATGTATTTATATTAAATATAAATAAATATAAATATAAATAAATGTATGGAATATAAATATGTATGTAAGTGCTGGGAAGGGGGATGAATGAAAGGGAGCAAATTAGGGTGAAGTAGAAGGGAGTAGGAAAAGAGGAAAGGAGAGCTTTGGTCAGGGAAAGCCTGTTGGGGCGTGTGCCTTCAATAAGGCTTTGAAGTTTAGGGAGAGTAATTCTCTGTCGGATATGAGGCGGGAGTGCTTTAAAGCCAATGGTGAAAATTTCTGTTTAATGCTTAGTACAGCGCCTCAGCACTTAGTACATTGCCTGGCACATAGTAAACACTTAACTAATACCATAAAGAAGTGGATTATTATTATGTGGAGATGGATGAGCAACCATTAGAGGTTCTTGAGGAGAGATCTGAAAAATTGTAGAAAGATAATGCAGGCAGCAGAGTGAAGTATGGACTGAAGTGGGGAGAGGCAAGAGGCTGGGAGTTCAGCAAGGAGGCTGATTCAGTAATCCAGGTGGGATACGATGAGTGATTGGATTAATGTGGTAGCAGTATTGATAGAGAGGAAAAGGCGGATTTTAGCAATGTTATGAAGGTGGAACCAACAGGATTTAGTGATGGATTGAATATTTGGGTTGAATGAGAGAAAGGAATCAAGCATAAAGCCAAGGTTATGAGCTTGTGAGAAAGGAAGGATGGTGGTGCCGTTTACAGTGATGGGAAACTGAGGGGGAGGACAGAGTTTGGGTGGGAAGATAAAAAGTTCTGTTTTAGACATGTTAAATTTGAGGCGAAGGGAGGACATTCATTCACTCATTCAGTCATATTTGAGTGCTTACTGTGTGCAAAGCACTGTATTAAGCACTTGGAAAGTACAATTTGGCAAAATATAGAGACAGTCCCTACCTCACAGTCTAGAAGGGGGAGACAGACAGCAAAACAGAACAAGTAGACAGGCGTCAATACCATCAAAATAAATAGAATTATAGATATATACACATCATTGAAAAAATAGAGTAATAAATATGTACAAATATATACAAGTGCTTTGGGGAGGGGAAGGGGATACAGCAGAGGGAGGGAGGAGGAGCAATGGGCAGGAGGATGAGAGGATGTGGGGGGCTCAGTCTGGGAGGCCTCCTGGGGGAGGTGAGCTCTCAGTAGGGCTTTGAAGGGAGGAAGAGAGCTAGTTTGGCGGATGTGTGGAGGGAGGGCATTCCAGGCCAGAGGAAGGACGTGGGCCAGGGGTCGATGGCAGGACAGGCGAGAACGAGGCACAATGAGGTTAGCGGTAGAAGAGCGGAAGGTGCGGGCTGGGCTGTAGAAGGAGAGAAGGGAGGTGAGGTAGGAGGGGGCGAGGTGATGGACAGCCTTGAAGCCGAGAGTGAGGAGTTTTTGCCTGATGTGCAGGTTGATAGGCAATCACTGGAGATTTTTGAGGAAGGGAGTGACATGCCCAGAGCATTTCTGTAGAAAGATAGTCTGGGCAGCAGAGTGAAGTAAGGACATCTAAGTAGAGATCTCTTAAAGGCAGGAGGAAATGTGAAACTGTTGGGAGGGAGAGAGATGATTTGGGAATCGTCCACATAGAGGAAGCAGTTGAAGCCCTGTGAGCAAATGAGTTCTCCAAGGGAGTGGGTATAGATGGAGACTTCCCTATCCTAAAAAACTCTCCCTTGATCCCACAGCTCCCTACAGTTATCGCCCCATCTCCCTCCCACCATTTCTCTCCAAACTCCTTGAGCAAGTTGTCTACACCCGCCGTCTCAAGTTCCTCTCCTCCAGTCCTCTCCTGGACCCCTCCAATCTGGCTTTCTTTCCCTTCACTCCAGAGAAACCTCCATCTCAGAGGTCACAAATGATCTCCTTCTTGCCAAACTCAACGGCCTCTGCTCCGTCTTAATCTTCTTCTACCACCTCTGAGCTGCCTTTGACACTGTCAACCACCCCCTTCTCCTGGAAACATTATCCAAACTCATCTTCACTGAAACTGTCCTCGTCCTTTTCTCATCTCTCTGGCTGCTCATTCTCAGTCCCTTTCATGGGTTCCTCCTCTGCCTTTCCCCTAACTGAGGGAGTCCCTCAAGGTCCAGTTCTGTGTCCCCTTCTATTCTCCATCTACACCCACTCCTTTGGAGAACTCATTCATTCCCATGGCTTCAACTACCACTTCTAAACAGATGATTCCCAATTCTACATCACCAGCCCTGATGTCTCTCCCTCTCTGAAGTTTTTCACTTCCTCCTGCCTACTTGGATATCCTACATTCACCTGAAACTTAACATGTCTAAAGCAGAACTCTCTATCTTCCCAAACAAATCCTGTCCTTTCCCTTATTTTCCCATCATGGTAGACAGCACCACATCCATCCTTCCTCCCAGGACATAGACTGTGAGCCCCATGTGGTACAGGGCACCATGTCTGACCTAATTAACTTGCATCCACCCCCAGTGCTTAGAACAGTGTTTGACACAGTAAGCGCTTTATAAATGCTATTAAAAAGAACATATCATTTAGTGGACACCATAAAAAAGGCATCTTGAGGGAGGCAGGGAGATCTTTGGTGGGGGAGAGTGTCTAGACTGTGAGTCCTACCTGAGTTGGGTAGGGACTGTCTCTATATGTTACCAACTTGTACTTCCTAAGCACTTAGTACAGGGCTCTGCACACAGTAAGCGCTCAATAAATACGATTGATTGATTGATTGATTAAGGGGAGGTTTTGGGACCAGGATGGTGGGAGAATCGAGAGCTAGGTATCCTAGGAGCAAAGAGTGCCAGTGAGTGAAGAGCCCATGTATTAGATGAAGAAAACTGGTGGAAAGCCTTTCCCTACTTTAGTCTATACTTCACGCCGCTGCCCGGATCATCTTTGTGCAGAAACACTCTGGGTATGTTACTCCCCTCGTGAAAAATCTCCAGTGGTTGCCTGTCAACCTGTGCATCAAGCAAAAACTCCTCAGTCTCAGCTTCAAGGCTTTCCATCACCTCACCCCCTCCTACCTCACCTCCCTTCTCTCCGTCTACAGCCCAGCCCACACCCTCAACTCCTCTGCCACTAACCTCCTCACTGGGCCTCATTCTCGCCTGTCCTGCCATCGACCCCCGGCCCACGTCCTCCTCCTGGCCTGGAATGCCCTCCTTCCACACATCCGCCAAGCTAGCTCTCTTCCTCCCTTCGAAGCCCTACTGAGAGCTCACCTCCTCCAAGAGGCCTCCCCAGACTGAGCCCCCTTTTTCCTCTCCTCCTCTTCAACCCCCCCGCCCCGGCCCTTCCTCCTTCCCCTCCCCATAGCACCTGTATATATGTTTGTACAGATTTATTACTCTATTTTACTTGTACATATTTCATATTCTATTCATTTTGTTAATGATGTGCATTTAGCTTTAATTCTATTTGTTCTGATGACTTGACACCTGTCCACATGTTTTGTTTTGTTGTCCATCTCCTCCTCCTAGACTGTGAGCCTGTTGTTGGGTAAGGACTGTCTCTATATGTTACCAACTTGTACTTCCCAAGCGCTTAGTACAGTGGTCTGCACACAGTAAGCGCTCAATAAATGTGATTTAATGAATGGTAAAGAGATTCTGCTCGATGTAGTGATAGAAGGGTGGCTGTTGTAGGTTTTTGAGGAATGGAAAGAATTCAGACTGTTATATAGTATATATGTGTATAGTGTAATATGTATATAGTTAAAGAATGCAACATAGCAAAGCAGAAATACATTCATTGTGTGCAGTAAGTGTATACAATAAGGAGATGTTCCACTAATGAAAATGTTCTCAGAAGCAGAGAGAATATGGTTGAAAATGTGGAAAGAAAAAGACATGCCTACAGAATAGCTCTAATGATTTAGCATTTTCGGTAAAGTTGCCATGCGCTACTGATATTATCTTTATGAAGATTCGCTTACAGTGAGAAAAGTGACTGTCAAAAGGAATCTTGATGTTCCATTTTAAATCCTTTTTCAACTCCTTCAATATATTTATTTTGAAGCTACAGTCCCCAAAATGCATCTTGGAATCTGTAATCCAAGATATGTGCTCCCTCAGTTCACTAGCAAAATACTCAAGGATCTCAATTTGGTTAGCAGTTTCATGATGATTCGGAAGAGAGCTAATTATCCCTGCAGTTCCATCTTAAGCCTTGGAGTTCCAATTTGAATCACCCCAGGTTTACGTCAGTTTTGCAGGTCTGGAACAAGTCTCCCAGCCCTTGAAGCAGTAACCTCAGACCTTTTCAACTTTAAGCTCTGTGTGGGAAAAGAACATGTCTATCATCTTCAATGGTATTCATTGAGCACTTACTGTGTGAAGAGCACTATGCTAAGCACTTGGGAGGGTACAGTAGAACAGAGTTGATCACACAGTAAGCACTCAATAAATACGATTGTTTTTGTGAAGATCTGTAAGCTACCATAGGATACTTGGAATCAGATGTGTGTTTCTGCACCCACGGCCTTCTCCTAATATAATCGTGGCATTTGTTAAGCATGTTCTATGTGCCACATGCTGTAATAAGCCCTGGGGTAGATACGAGGTAATCAGACATCCCATTTGGGGAACACAATATAAAGGTCAACAAGTATTCAAAATCCCCATTTTGCAAATGAGAAAAGTGAGGCATGTTGACCAAGGTCACCCTGCAGGTTCGGATATTGTACTCTCCCAAATGCTTAGCACAGTATCCTGCCTACAGTAAGTGCCCAATCCATACCAGTAATTGATTGATTGAAGTGGTAGATTCAGGTTTAGAACCCAGATTCCCTGGGTTCCCTGAGCAACAGGTTGCTCAACTCCAAATAAATCTAGAGCTTCTAGGTTTCAGTGGAAGCCATTTGCTGGCCAAAGACTGTTGCTCAGAGAGGCCAGATTATAAAGCGACTCTAAGGTAGCATCCAGTTGACTAACAGGTCCTTCACTAGTTCCTCAAGAGACGGGATCTCTTGTTTCCCTAGGCAAAATCCTGCCTCCTTATCTCAAGCAGATAAAGAACAAAATAAGAGTTCAAGCCTTGGTTATTTTCCTTTTTATTCCACATTAGATTGCCGGAAGAGAATCATCCTACCACTTTTTACTGTTCCATGTAAAATAGCTGCCTCTCATCCTGTCGTCATGGGAAACAAAATTATGAATCCTCCCAACCCTAATGCAATTGGCTTTTCTATTTTTTATAGAAAAAGAATTCACTTTCCCAGAAATCAATCTCGTGTGTGTTAGGGGGAGTGAGCTTAGTTTTAATTCTATATAATTTTATTTATTTATATTGATACCTGTTTACCTGTTTTGATGTTTTATATATATATATAAATATATGTATATATATATCTGTAATTCTAATTTTATATATTATGCCCGTTACGTGTTTTGATGTCTGTTTCCCCATCTCTAGACTTGTAAGCCCAGCGTGGGCAGGGATTGTCTCTCTTTATTGCTTAATTGTACCTTCCAAGCGCTTAGTACAGGTGCTCTGCACACAGTAAGTGCTCAATAAATACGACTGAATGAACGAAAGAATTTTTAAAAATGAAGGAAAATACTCATTAAAAAAATTATAGTAAAACCTGGTTTATAACATTACCACTTAGAAAGCAGACCTTGCCATTTCCCGGACCTGCAGAATTCCAGATAGGATGCTAGCTCTGAGTTGTTACCTCTCTGAACGGCATTTGGCTTCAGGATCATTGATTTCTCCACTCCTCAAATAGCATTATAGCCAGTTTCTGTTGTACAAAAACTTTGTAACTTCTGTCCCCAGAGAGTAGTTTAACTATATGTTTGTTTGATCTTGATCATTTTTATTTTCTTTCCAGGGGTGAAAGCATGCTTAGAAAGCAGAATTTGTGAACAAGAAGAATCATTTGAAATTACCGATGGCCCACAGAGAAGTAGACTCAATCGAGAACAACTGGTATTTTCTTTATTAGTATTGATACAGTGCTGCAGTCTTTATGAGTATTGATGAAATGGCTACTGCCCTTTGCCCCAGAAACAGATAACAGAGTTAAAATGGCAATTATTCACTTTTTCAGTCTCTTGTTCTTGCGAGGTGGTCACAGTGACTGGTGAAGTCCAAATGGTAGTAATTCTGCACGATTAATTGGATTTTTGTCATTTGGCACATTCTCATAAACCGTTCAGAATCACAGCAAAGCCTCCGATACCAGGGAGGTGTTTCAAATAAGACTTATAACTGCCACTTGATTAAAGGTTTCTGACCTGCCATGTGTTTCATAGGAGAGGCAGCATGGTGTAGTGGCTAGAGCACGGGCTTGGGTGTGATAAGGTCTTGGGTTCTAATCCTCACTCCACCACTTGTCTGTTGTGTGGCCTTGGGCAACTCACTTCATTTCTCTGTGCCTCAGGTACCTCATCTGTAAAATGAAGATTGAGACTGTGAACCCCATGTGGGACAGGGATTGTGTCCAACCCAATTTACTTGTATGCACCCCAGTGCTTGGCACATAGTAAGAGCTTAACAAATACAATTATTATTAATAATAATAATAAATATTTTACTAGGGACAGTTAATTTCATTTTTAAGGTTTTAAGAAATTATAGTGAACCCTTCAATATTCAGGAACTCCTTCTCCCGGAGGAAATAGAAAGTATGTCTTTACAGAAAGGGCAAGGGAACACTTTTAAGTCAGTATACAGTTTTCATAATCCCAATTATAATGAGTTGATGCTCAGCTAAGCCTAGGTTGTAAAATCCATACTTAATGATGTTCATTCTTGTTTACACTTTGAAAAGTGTTTAATTGAAAAATTACATTTTATGGTTACTAGATTCATAATTCCCCTGGTGCTCTGAGTTGGTGTGACAATGTTTCCTTTTTCCTTCCAGTTGCCAAAACTATTTGACGGCTGCTACTTTTATCTTCTGGGGACTTTTCACCACCCTCCGAAGGAAAAGCTCATAGAGCTGGTCAGAGCAGCCGGAGGCCAGATTCTCAACCGTCAGCCCAAGCCAGACAGCGACGTGACTCAGACCATCAATACTGTCGCCTACCATGCGGAACCCAATTCTGACCAGCAGTTCTGCACACAGTACATCATTTATGATGTATCCTCTAAGTATCACCCAGATAAAATTCGTCAGGGCAAGGTCTGGACGGCCACCTCCAGCTGGTTTCTAGATTGCTTGCTGTCCTTCCAACTGCTTCCCGTTCCCGGATGAATTTCGCTGGAGGAACGGGGCCTCCGCATCAGTCTTGGACACAGCCGTCATGACAGAGCTGTAAGACAGAGCTGCTCGTCTTCATTTGCGTTCTTACAGATGGGTGGGATTGTCTATTTTTCCTCTCACGAGCTTTATAGCTTTAATCTCAATGTCACAGCAATTGCTGGCACTCAATCCAGGTTTCCCATTTGGAAATAGGAACTATAGGGGAGGGATATTTCTAACAAAAAAATGCTAATAGTTTGGCCCATTTGTAAGATTCTTCCTTAGTGATGAATGAATAAAAGTGCTGTTACATCATTAAAAGCGTCTGCACCATTGTTTAGGTAAAGGAGTGTTATCATTATTATTTTCAGCACTTAGCGTTTGCTGTAGTGAAAATCTACACCAACACAGGCAAAGACCTTTCCTGCCATTTAGAAATCAGAGACTTCAGAAAATGTATTCTGTGTGTTAATGAAAATTGGAGGAGACTAATTAGCGTGGATTAATCACCAGTGTTCAATATTTGCGTTTTTTTTTAATTATTTCCTCTTCCTTGAAGAGTACACCTTAGGCTCTTGCGTTTACTTTGATTTTGATTAATTTGAATGTGTTTCCTAATACTTTCTGTTCTGTCTGTATTAAAATCATGACTTTAAATAGTGGTTTTTTTGGAGGCGTTGAAGCAATGAATTTTATACTCGTGACATTCTGAACAGTGTGTAAATCAATCTGATATTGATCGAACGCTTACTGTATGCAGAGCATTATACTAAGTGCTTAGGAAAGTACAGTACAGCAGAGTTGATAAGACATTACCCCTTCCCCACAAGGGTAATTCATATTCATTCATGTCAAATAACGTATTACACTGTGAAATTAATTTTGGAATATCTCTAAAAGTTCTGCATATTGTAGCTGAAGTTTAACAAATGAATATGTATGTAGTTTGAGTTTGGTACGAGTCCAAAAGCAAGTAAAATGCATAGAGCCTGCTTTCTATGTAAAATAGATGCTCTATATAAAGACAAGAAGAGGTGTAATGCAGTGAAAAGAGCTTGGGCCTGGAGGTCAGGACACCTGGGTTCTAATCCCAGCTTGGCCATTGGCCTGCTGTGTGAGCTTGGGCACATCACTCGGCTTCTCCGTGCCCTTTCCTCTCCTTCCAGACTGTAACCAAGTTAATCCAAGCATTTACCTCTCCCACCTTGATTACCTCATCAGTCTCCTCGCTGACCGCCCTGCCTCCTCTCTCTGACCACTCCAGTCCATATTTCACTCTGCTGCCCGGATCATTTTTCTACAGAACTGTTCAGTCCATGTTTCCCCCATTCCTCAAGAACGTCCAGTGGCTGCCCATCCACCTCCGCATTAAACAGAAACTCCTTTACCATCACCATTAAAGCATTCAGTCACCTTGCCCCTTCCCACCTAACTTCACTGATTCCCTAATACAACCCAGCCTGCTCACTTTGCTCCTCTAGTGCCAAACTGCTCACTTTACCTCCATCTCATCTATCTCGCTCGCACCCCTCACCCTCGTCCTGCCTCTGGGCTGGAACTCTCTTCCTCTTCATATTCAACAGGCCATCACTCTCCCCATTTTCAAAGCCTAATTAAAATCACATCTCCTCCAAGAGGCCTTCCCTAACTAAGCCCCCATTTCCTCTCTCTTCCTCATTACCCCTGCACTTGGAGACGTACCCTTTATACATCCCACTCTCAGCCCCGCATCATTTATGTACAGATCTGCAGTCGATTTATTTACATTAATTTTAGTCTCTCCTTCTGGTCTGTACGATCCGTGAGCAGAGAGCATGTCTACCAACTCTGTTATACTTTCCCAAGTGCTTAGTACAGTGCTCTGCACACAGTAAGCGCTCAATAAATATGATTGACTGAGATGCCCACTTCTGGAGGAGAAAAGATTTGGTTTTTATAGCAATATGCACACATCTTTTCCAGTCAGATCCATGTGAGTTAGTGTATAAATTCTGCTTACTGTGTATTAGAGTTGCTTTTACTAAATATGAGAAGCAGCACAGCCTAGGGAAAAAGCACAGGCCTGAGAGCCAGGAGACTTGGGTTCTAATTCCAGCTCTGCCACCTACCTTCTGTATGAGTTTGGGCATGACACTTCACTTCTCTGTGCCTCTGGTTCCTCATCTATAAAATGGGGATAAAATTCCAGTTCCTTAGCCTGTGAGCCCCATGTGGGGCAGGGAATATGTCCAACCTGATTTGTTTGGTGTGAACAGTCTTTTCTGTGGCTGGTACGGGTTCGGGGGGTTGGGAACGCAGAAGAAGACGTTTTCTCCTCACATCCGCTGAGAGGCTGTGGAAGGAGAGCAAAAGGGTAGAGAGGCCAAGTGCATAGTAAGTACTTAACAGATACAATTATTATCATCACTCAGCTACTCCTTTCATTTCTTTTAACGTAGCTGTCAGACTTCACAAAATGATTCACCCATAGGAGTAAAAAGAATGGTGTATGAGGGAGAAACCTCCTTTTTCTGCCTTTTCCACCCTTAGTGTGTGTGGCAGTAGCAGAAAAAACTTCACACCGAAGGAATATTCAATCAATCAGTCATATTCACTGAGTGCTTACTGTGGGCTGGGCATTGTTCTAAGTATTTGGAGAGTACAATATAAAAGTTGGTAGACTCATTCCTTGCCCATAATGAGCTTAAAATCTAGAAGGGGAGATGAACATTGTATTATAGTACTGAGGATGGGGTGAATAAAGGGTACAGATACACAAGAGGGAGAGAGAATAGGGCAAATGAGAGATTAGTAGGGGAAGACCTCTTGGAAAGCAGCAGGTCCTAGTGGAAACAACATGGGCCTGAGTATCAGAAGGACCTAAATTATAATCCTGGCACCACCACTTTTCTGCTGTGTGACCTCGGGCAAGTCGCTTAACTTCTCTGTGCCTCAGTTACCGCTTCTGTAAAATGTGAATTATGACTGAGCCCCATGTGGGACATGAACTGTGTCCAATCTGATTAGCTTATATTCACCCCAATGCTTAGTACAAGGCCTGGAACATAGTAAGTATTTAACAAACACCATTAAAAAAAATTGTAGGTTTTTCTGGAATTTGTTAAGCACTTACTACGTGCCACATAGTGTACTAAGCACTGGGGTAGATAGAAGATAATCAGGTTCCAGCCTAAGTCGGAGGGAGAACAGGACCGAATCCCCATTTTGCAGAGGTTGTAACTGAGGCACAGAGAAGGTAATTGAGTTGCCCAAGGTCACACAGAAGTAAGCAACAGAGCAGAATTAGAACTCAGATCCTCTGACTCCCCAGCCTGTGCTCTTTCCACTAGGCCACTCAACTAAGCACCTGGTAGTGTACAGTGAAATAGAGTTGGTAGTCACAATCAAGGAGCTTACAGTCTCAAGTTCAATCAAACGCTCCGTGTGCAGAACACTGTACTAAGGTCTTGGGAGCGTTCTCTACAGCAGAGTCGATAGACATTCCCTTCCCACAAGGTACAAACAATCTAGTGTTGGAGATAGATGTTAAATCACCCCAAATCCTGCACACTAATCACCCCCAACACTGTGGAAGCCGGCACACCGTCAGGATCTAGTAAATATTATTGAATAATTAAATATTATTAATTGATGGGGTTACTCTCTAATCTGTAAAAAGGGGATAGTAATCTGTATCCTGCACCACCTCACAGGGTTGCTGAGAGACAATGAGATCATTATTTGGAAAAGTTAGTATGCCCTATTATTATCATCATTATTTTCATTACTTTGATTCCAAGCTCCTGCATTATATCTGTGCCCTACCCTGCCATCCTGCTCACATTTACGCTCTTTCTTTCCATCCTTTAGTCAGCTTCATTTGGCAGTCTCTTGCATCATTATTTTGGTTCAGAACCATCACCTTCACTTTCTGACAGCCAACTTTCTTGGTGGATATCTTTGTAATTTACTTTGGAATTTTCTTTGGAATTTACTGGTAGTGTTTTAATTTCTTGATTGACAGGTTCTTTTACTTTTTACCATAGTTTGTTTATTGTGTTGTATTTTCCCAAGTGTTTCGTACAGTGCTTTGCACACAGTAAGCGCTCAATAAATACAAGTGAATGAACGAATGAATGAATGCAGTGTTTTCTTCATATTGTGCTACTTCTAACTCCATGTTTTTTGATATATAGCCTGTCGTGATGGATTAGATTTTGAGTTTCTTTAATTCCTTTCTGCCCCTCACTGGTGAGGTTAGTAGCTAAACCCAATGATATTGCTGGAAGCTATCTTTCTAGGGAACGTGTCTAATTTTCCCAATTATGGTTTTTTTTGGCACTTGGTACAGTGCTTTGCACATAGTAGGGGCTTAATAAATAAATAAATAAATACTTCTAACTTGGGTCTGTTTTCATTTTGCGTCCTTTCTAGACCATAAATAAAGGAGAATGTTAACATTTCTAGGATTCATATTTTGATGGTATGAGAGCTTGAGAATTTATTGAGCGCATGTGTGCAGAGCACTGTACCAAGAGCTTGAGAGACTATGATATAACAAAGTTGATAGTCACTTACCTGGCCCACAAAGTTCTTACAGTCTAGAGGGGGAGAGAGACATTAATATAAATAAATTATGGATAAGGGCATTAGTGCTATGGGGCTGATGAAGAGGGGTAAAAAAAGGTGCAAATCTAAGTGCAAGAGTGACACAGAAGGCAGCGGGAGAAGAGCAAATGAAGACCTTCATAATACAGTTATGATATTAAATTATGACTGGAGAAGCAGCTTGGCCTAGTGGATAGAGCACAGTCCTGGGAGTCGGAAGGGCCTGGGTTCTAATTCTGATTCCACCACTTAATCTGCTGTGTGATCTTGGGTAAGTCACTTAACTCCTCTGGGCCTCAGTTTCCTTGTTTCTAAAATGAGGATTAAGACTGTGAGCCCCAAGCGGGATGTGGGCTGTGTCCAACATGATTAGCTTGCATCTACTCCAGTGCTTAGTACAGTGCCTGCCACATAGTAAGTGCTTAATAAATACCATTAAACAAAATTCAAGTTTTATCAGCGCTACACCCCAGATGCCATTTGAGTACCTCACATCTCCCCCTCTAGTTAGTAAGCTCCTCTCTTGTGTTATACTCTCCCAAGTGCTTAGTACAGTGGTCTGCATGTATCATAAGCACTCAGTAAATATCATTGATTGAACACCTAGCAGTTTTGTAGTGACCAAAGCATGAAGGGCAGAAGTGCTTTAAATTGACAGTGAAGCAGAGCCTCAAACCACAGCACTCATGTGCATATCCATCAGTGGTATTTATATGAGTAGTTATTGGGTGCAAAGCACTGTACTGAGCGCTTGGGAGACTACAATTATCAGGAGTTGGTTAACATCTTCTTTGCCCACAATACCCTCACGTTTCGTCATGCTTTCCCACTTCCCCTCATCTGCAATTTATTCTGATGTCTGTCTCTCCCTCTAGACTGTGAGCTCCTTGTAAGCAGGGATCATGTCTACCAACTCTGTCTTATTGTACTCTTCCGAATGCTCTGTTCAGTGCTGTGCACGCAGTAAGCGCTCAATAAATACCATTGATTGATTGATTTGAACACCCAGCAGCTTTGTGGTGAGCTGAAGGGCAAAATAAATGCTTTAAACTGACAATGAAGCACAGCCCCAAACAACAACCCTTATGTATCTAATAATAATAATTCTGTTATTTGTTAAATGCTTACTGTGTGCCAGGCACTGTGCTAAGCACTGGGAAGGATACAAACAAATCGGGTTGGACATAGTCCATGTCCCACATGGAGCTCATAGTCATAATTTCCATTTTTGCAACTGAGGCACAGAGAAATCAAATGATTTGCACAATGTCACACAGCAGACGAGTGGTGGAGGTGGGGTTAGAACCCCGGTACTCTGACTCCCAAGCCCGGGCTCTTTCCATATAGTTTGTATTTGACTTGCTTATATACCTCTTTTTATCAATTCAGCAAACTCTATCAATCACTGGTACTTATATGAGCGCTCACTGTGTGCAGAGCACTGTACTAAGTGCTTGGAAGAGTACAGTATAACAGAGTTGTTACATGTTCCCTGCCCATGACGAGTTTACTTTTCTTCATACTTTCTCATTTCTCCCCATGTGCCGGCATTAGAATGCAGATCCCCTGTGCTTTTGCCACCAGCCCACGTTGCTTAAATGCAGGAGAATGCCAACTTGTACTTCCCAAGCGCTTAGTACAGTGCTCTGCACACAGTAAGCACTCAATAAATGCGATTGAATGAATCAATGAATGGACCTAGCTTGTCTGAGATCATTTCTGGTCCAGAACGCACTTGAAACTTGGCTTTTTTTCAAGCCTTGCCAAGCGGAAGTCTCTCTCCCACTTTCCATAATCACCTGGGTGTTCAGCAGGGAAGCTGAATTTGCTACTTTTCCTGCTCGGAGAATTTTCGATCTGTAAGAGCATTCATAGACCCAAAACATGCAACTCAGTGTTTCACTGAACGGAGCTGAGAATTCCCAAGTACTGTTCAATTGGCACAGGTAGCTTCAACGTCTTAAGATCATTCACACAGTGGCTTAGATCTCTTCAGATAAATTCTGGTGCAGAACGGCAACTCCTGCTCTTTTTTAAAAAAATCACTATTTAATTTTCATAATATTAATGCTGCTCTTTAGTAGTTCTCAGTATTGCCATTAGGAAGGAGATTTTAAATAACGCTGGCAGAAAAGCACTTCTCGAACCACAGCCTGCTTTTTGATTTTGCTCTGCACCGTCTTCATCAAAAGTGTTTGTCGAGCACTGACAACGTATGATGTTCTAGGCTTAATGAGGGATATTTGCTGCCCACAAGGAGCTCACAATTTACTGGGGGAAGACAAAAGAATGGCTGGAAATGAAACAAAGGAATTCTCATGAACGATGGAACAAGGGGTATCTGCAGAAAATCAGTTTGTCCCCTGTCCCTCCTCAGTCCATCACTGTCGCAGAGTCCAGCACACAGCCTCAGTCCTTCTCCTCTCCTAAAGTCACCTATTATGGGAAGGATATTTTGAAATCTGAACTAAGGACACCTTCACGTGATCTCCCCCATCCTCTCACTTCACACTGCAAGAGGTAAACACACCTTTGTCAAGAGCAAGAGGTAGATTGGAGGGAGTCAAGCCATCTCGCCCCAAACTTCCCTCCACTGGTAGTCCAGGGTACAAAGATTGAGTTTCTGACCCTTCCCTCCTTTTTCAGCCATGCCAAAGGAAGACAAGGGAAGAAACCCACCACCATATTTACTGTATCAGGGAAGCTATGGCAGTTTCTCACTCAGGAATTTTCTTTCCCTGAGATGCCCCTCACCTCACCCCCACCCGAGTTAACTTGGGTAGATGATTCTGTTTATTTCTGACTGGTTAATATTCTTGTTTTATTATATCCTCCCTCTATTTCAAAGCCTTTATTCATTCATTCATATTTATTGAGTGCTTACTGTATGCAGAGCATTAAGCACTTGGGAGAGTACAATATAACAATAAACACATACATTCCCAGCCACTAAATCCCGTGAGTTCATCCTTTACAACACTGCCCACCACCTGCCTCCTGTCTCTCCTCCTTCCAGTCTGTACTTCACTCAGGGGTCTAGCTCCCTTTCCTAAAACATTGTTTTCAGACCCCACCTTCCCGCTCTTCACAAACCTTATGTGGTTGCCCATTCCTCTCTGCCTCAAGTAGAATCCCCTGAATTTTGGCTTTAAGACACACCGTGCTCCACCACACTTCAATTTGCCGCTCCACCATCAACCCAACCAACTCACTGGGCCTCCTTCTCATCTCTCCTGCTGCCAACCTCTTGTTCACACCTTCCTTTCTTCCTCCTTCCTGAGGGGATGCAGTGTGGCCTAGTGGATAGAACACAGGCCTGGAAGTCAGAAGGACCTGGTTTCTACTCCCGGCTTGGCTGTGTGACCTTGAGCAAGTCACCTAACTTTCCTATGCCTCAGTTACCTCATCTGTAAAACGGGGATTAAGACTGTGAGCCTCATGCGGGACAGTGAGCCCCCCCACATTAGACTGTGAGTCCACTGTTGGGTAGGGACTGTATTTATATGTTGCCAACTTGTACTTCCCAAGCGCTTAGTACAGTGCTGTGCACACAGTAAGCGCTCAATAAATACGATTGATGATGATGATGATGACAGGGACTGTGTCCAACCTGATTTGCTTGTATCCATCCCAGAGCTTAGTACAGTACCTGGAACATAGTAAGCGCTTATTCTGATGACTTGACACCTGTCCGCATGTTTTGTTTTGTTGTCTGTCTCCCCCTTCTAGACTGTGAGCCCGCTGTTGGGTAGGGACCATCTCTATATGTTGCCAACTTGTACTTCCCAAGCACTTAGTACAGTGCTCTGCACACAGTAAGTGCTCAATAAATGATTGAATAAATGAATGAATGAACACACATAGCAATCATTATTATAAGCAGAGAATGTGTCTGTTTATACTGAACTCTCCTAAGCACTTAGTACAGTGCTCCACACACAAGTGCTCAGTAAATATGATTTAATGAATGAATATTATTATTATTATTGTTATAATTCCTTGCTCCCTCCTACCTCGCCTTGTTTCTCACCTACAATCCAGCCCACACACATCACTGCTCTAATGCTAACCTTCTCACTGTGCCTTGATCTCTCCTGTCTCATCACCGACCCCTGGCCCACAGCCTGCCTCTGGCCTGGAACACCCTCTCTCTTCAAATCCGACAGACAATTACTCTTCCCCCCCCCCCAAGCGCTTAGTACAGTGCTTTGCACACAGTAAGCGCTCAATAAATACGATTGATTGATTGATTGATCTCCTTCAAGAGGCCTTTCTGACTAAGCCCCACTTTTCCTCATCTGCTACTCCCTTCTGCGTCACCCTGACTTGCTCCCTTTGCTCTTCCCCTGTCCCAACCCCATAGCACTTATGTACAGCACTTCTGTACATATCTGTAATTTTATTTATTTGTATTGATGTCTTTCTCCCCCCCGTAGACTGTAAACTCGTTGTGGGCAGGGAATGACACTGTTTATTGTTGTACTTTCCCAAGAACTTAGTAAGGTGCTCTGCACACAGTAAGTGCCCAGTAAGTACTAATGAATGAATTACTCCTGGAAACCTTTCCGCTTTCACACCTGACAGATTACCGCACTCTGCATCTTCAAGACCCTTCTGAAATCACATCTCCTCCAGGCAATTTCTCATCTCCCCAACCTAATCCTCCACCCCCACTGCCACTTCAGCACTTCTGTAACACCCAAGCACTCGGGCAGATTCCACAACAAGTTGGCACATATTTGGCTGCAAAATACTGAGGCAAAATCCCTCAAGATGCCATGATAAATGGGTGATTGTTAATGGCTATAGATTGAGCATCTCTTAGTTTAAACTATTTGGTCACACTCAATCGTCTGAGCAGGGGGCGGCACCAAGGAAGAGGGAGGCGGGCCTACCCGTGACGCTCTGGAAGAGGAAGGGACAGTGCATTCATTCATTCAATTGTATTTATTGAGCGCTTACTGTGTGCAGAGCACTGTACTAAGTGCTTGGAAGGTACAATTCAGCAATAAAGGGAGATAATCCCTGCCCATATTGGGTTTACAAGTCTAGAGCGGGGAGACAGACATGCAGGGAGACAGACATGCGGGAAAGAGGACACATGCATGCGACTTCCATTACTGGACCAGGGGAAATGCCTCAATATTGGCTTTAAAGCACTCAATCGCCTTGCCCCTCTTACCTCATGTTGCTATTCTCCTACTACAAGCCTGCCCACACACTTCAATCCTCTAAAGTCAGCCCTCTCACTGTACCTCGATCTCCACTACCTCACCTCTGACCTCTCGCCCGTGTCCTGGAATGCTTTTCCTCCTCATATCCAACGGACCCTAACTCTCCCCCTACTTCAAAGCCTTACTGAAGGCACATCTCCTCCAAGAGGTCTTCCCTGACTGACCCTTCCTTTCCTCTTCTCCCACTCCCTTCAGTTTCGCCCTGACTTGCTCCTTTCATTCATCCCCCTCCCAGCACCACAGCACTTATGAACAGATCTGTTCATAGAGAAAGCAGCGTGGCTCAGTAGAAAGAGCTTTGGAGTCAGAGGTCATGGGTTCGAATCCTGACTCTGCCAACTGCCAGCTGTGTGACTTTGGGCAAGTCACTTAACTTCTCTGTGCCTCAGTTACCTCATCTGTAAAATGGGGATTAAGACTGTGAGCCCCCCGTGGGACAACCTGATCACCTTGTAAGCTCTCCAGCACTTAGAACAGTGCTTGGCACATAGTAAGCTCTTAATAAATGGTATCATCATTATTATTATTATTATCCGTGCTTTATTTATATTAATGTCTGTCTCCCCTTTTAGACTAAGCTCAGTATGAGTAGGGGATGTGTCTTATTTACTGTTATTTAACATTTTTCCAAGCACTTAGTACAGTGCTCTGCACACAGTAAGCGCTCAGTGAATATAGTTGGCTGACTGACTGACAGGTGGAGGCTGTGGGGGTGAAGGGTGACACACACGGGTGGCTGAACTGGGGAAAACAAGGAAGTGGCTACCGCTCCTCACCAGACCCCGGGAGGCCCTACTGAGAGCTCACCTCCTCCAGGAGGCCTTCCCAGACTGAGCCCCTTCCTTCCTCTCCCCCTCGTCCCCCTCTCCATCCCCCCATCTTACCTCCTTCCCTTCCCCACAGCACCTGTATATATGTATATATGTTTGTACAGATTTATTACTCTATTTATTTATTTTACTTGTACATGTCTATTCTATTTATTTTATTTTGTTAGTATGTTTGGTTTTGTTCTCTGTCTCCCCCTTTTAGACTGTGAGCCCACTGTTGGGTAGGGGCTGTCTCTATATGTTGCCAACTTGGACTTCCCAAGCACTTAGTACAGTGCTCTGCACACAGTAAGCGCTCAATAAATACGATTGATTGATTGATTGATTGGCCAAGGTCAGATTGTGTCCAATGATTGGCAGGGGGTGGTACGACCATGTTGAGTTGTAGTTCAACCCCTTCACCTTGGTAGAACTGATAAATCTGTAATCCAACCAAGTGCATCCTTTGCTAATTGCAGCCCTGTCGTGAACTCCACAGGCACTAGCACCCCCTCACGATATAGCTCTTAGGTCTTATTATTATCTTTAATAATCGTGGTATTTTTTAAGTGCTTACTCTGCATCCAAACATTGCACTAAAACCCGGGATAGATACAAGATAATCCGGGTGGGCATAGTCCCTTTCCCACATGGGGCTCAGAACCTAAATAGGAGGAAGAACTAGTTTGTAATCTTCATTTAATAGATGAGGAAACTGAAGCACTGAAAAGTTACATGACTTGTCCAAGGTCATGCAACAGGCATGTACAACAGGTAGAGAAGCAGCGGGGCTCAGTGGAAAGAGCCCGGGCTTGGGAGTCAGAGGTCATGGGTTCAAATCCCGGCTCTGCCAATTGTCAGCTGTGTGACTTTGGGCAAATCATTTCATTTCTCTGTGCTTCAGTTACCTTATCTGTAAAAGGGGGATTAAGACTGTGAGCCCCCCGTGGGACAACCTGATCACCTTGTACCCTCCCCAGCGCTTAGAACAGTGCCTTGCACATAGTAAGCACTTAACAAATGCCATCATCATTATTATTATTATTATTTATACTCCATTGCTTCCCCCCACCTGTCTTTTTTTTGTGTTTGTCTTCCCTGCTAGACTGTGAGTTCCCAAGGCCGGGGATCATGTCTGCCATCTCTTATGTACTCTCCCCAGCCCTAAGTATAGGAGCAGCATGAAGTAGTGGACAAAGCAACGGCATGGGAGTCACAAGGTTGTGGGTTCTAATCCCGGCTCTGCCACTTGTCTGCTCTGTGATCTTGGGCAAATCACTTCACTTCTCTGTGCCTCAGTTACTTCATCTGTAAAATGGGGACTGAGACTGGGAGCCCCATGTGGGACAGGAACTGTGTCCAACCTGATTTGCTTGTATCCACCCCAGTGCTTAGTACAGTGCCTGGAACACTTTAAGTGCTTAATAAATACCACAATTGTAGTGCTCTGTAGCATTTAGCCTTATTGATTCTCTTCATTCTAGCTGTCCTGGACTGCATTTTATTTCATTCATACATTCATTCATTCAATCGTATTTATTGAGAGCTTACTGAGTGCAGAGCACTGTACTAAGTGGTCTATATGTTGCCAAGCACTTGGAGTCTCTAAGCAATTGGAGAATTTGGCAACAGAGTGCATTCATTCATTCATTCATTCAATCGTATTTATTGAGCCCTTACTGTGTGCAGAGCACTGTACTAAGTGGTCTATATGTTGCCAACTTGTACTTCCCAAGCGCTCAGTACAGTGCTCTGCACACAGTAAGCGCTCAATAAATATGATTGATTGATTGATTGGGAAGTACAAGTTGGCAACCTAATCCCATAATCCCATAATTACGTGAGTTGAGCATCACGTAATCACCACCAGCACTTGGTACAGTGCTTTGCGCAGGAGAGGCACTTAAAAATGTCAACAATATTAAGAATAATCACTAATAACAGTCACAATAATCACCCAACATCATCGCTGTCATTGAAATGGCGTGAGCCGAGATGGGAAATTGGATGTTCCCGCTTGAGTTACAGGATCACATTAAGGAGCCTGGTGTCTGAGGGGGGGAAGGGGGGGTCCAGAAGAGCCTCCTTGTCCAAATGAACAGAGCCCTCAATTTCCCAGCAGCTGCAGGTCAGGGTCAGATCCAGAAGAGAGCAGGCTCCATTTCGAGCCCTGGCAGGATACAAAGCGTTGCCATCCCCTCGTGCTATTTAAAGCTCCCTACTCTCGGATTTGATACATGGGGAACTTGACAGATGGTCTTGCACGTCTCTGTTTGATGCAGAGAGCAGAACCATAACCTTCTAATTCCTGGGCTCATTTGGGCACCGTTATTTTTGGGATGATCCAGGACTTCATTTGTTCGGGGGCAAAACCCCACTATCCGTCTCGAACAAGAACTAGCGCATCTTCAGCGCGCAGATGGGCGAGGGGATGCACGTGTTTAAACTCAGTTTTTACACGATCCAAGGAATTCAAATTTCAACACTCACAGATAGGAAAAAGGCCCGAAATGGGCCAAGAGATAAAAAGCCAAAAGCAAAGGGACTGGGAACAAAATTTCCGCAGAAGAGGGAAAACGAAAAATCAACGTGGGCCAAGGGATCCTGTGATGGGAAGTGAAGTAAAAGTGGGTCAGTGGTGCAAATAGATGAACGATAAGAGAAATGATGAAGGTACCAGAAGATTTTGATGATGGAATATGGTTTTTAACAAGGAATTACAATGGGAAATTTTGCTAGAGTATAATAAAAGTTTGGTCCTCTGAAGGGCTGAGGGCAAGGGTGATATGGCTGATGGAAAACTTAGTGAGGAGTCAGAGTTGAAGAGTCTGGGTTGTCTCAAAGAACCTCTCTTGAGATGGAGGTTGAAATGAGTGCACTGAAGGCTAATAGGAACACATTCCAGAAAAAAATGAGAACTTTCACCTAAATTGCCCATTTAGAGGGAAAGTAGCACCTCATTCAGAAAATGGCCAAACTGAGCTTAAAGAAGCGATCCAAATCCCTGATAATGAATATATCAGCTGTTTAATATGTTTGCTGCCTTTTTGGGGTTGCATCTCTGTTTCTCACAAGCACGGTGCAATGCATATTACTTCCTAGTTAACATTTGTTCAATGTCTTTGGAAGAAAAAAAACTGATTTAAAATAATGGTACTTGTGAAGTGCTTACTATGTGCCAAGCAGTGTAGTAAACATTGGGGTAGGTATGAGATTATCTAGTTGGGTACGGTCTTTGTCCCACATAGAGCTCACAGTCTAAGTAGGAGGGAGCACAGGTATTGAATCCCTATTTTATAGACAAGGAAAGTGAGGCACAGATACGTTAAGTGAAGGCCCCAAGGTCACCCAGCAGGCAAGCAGGGCAGCAGCATGACCTAGCAAAAAGAGCACGGACTTGGGATGCAGAGGACCTGCATTCTAATTCTGGCTCCACCAATTGCCTACCGTGTGACCTTGGACAAGTCACTTCACTTCTCTGGGCCTCAGTTCCCTCATCTGTAAAATCTGTGAGTCCCATGTGGGACATTGACTGTGTCAAATTGGATTAGCTTGTTATCTATCCCTGTGCTTAGTACAGTGCCTGGCAAATACCATCATCATCATCACATAGTAAGCGCATTAGAAACACCATTAAGAAAAGTTACTTAATAGCTCTGTGCCTCAGTTTCCTGAATTGCAAAATGAGGATTCAAAACCTGTTCTCCCTCCTACTTGGACTATGAGCCCCCTGTGAGACAGGAACTGCATCCTACCTGATTAACTCGTATCTACCCCGGCGCTTTGAAAAGCACTTGCCTGATAGTAAGAATTTAACAGATACCCTAAAACAAACAGGATTAGAATCCAGGTCCTCTGACTCCCAGTCCTGTGATTTATCCACTAGGCTCTGCTGCTGTTTAGGATTTGCATTCACTGGTAAAGTTAAGTACATGGTGGCATTGATGGAATCTGGTGGTCATTTCTGTGGGTGTCTGCCCTCTTCGGGGTGTGCGTTTGTGGAACCCAATCTCTTTTGTGGCTAGCTTTAGATGGTTCACAGAATTCCTGTGCTTTTCTCGCCTTTCAGCCCTCTATGGTGCTCAGTAAAGGGCTCTGCACACAATAAGTGCTTAACATATACTATTATTACTAAGCATGTTTAGTGCATGTCACCTGTGCTTCCCAAGCACTTAGTACAGTACTCTACACACAGTAAGTGCTCAATAAATATGATTGAATGACTATTACTTCCATTTCCTGGTACTTCGCTGCCCAATTCTTACCCGCAAAAGTCAAAGATTTATGAAATGTAACCTCTTTACAACAGTTGATGAAATTTGTGTCTGTTGCTCTCACACCCGGCTCTTTCTCAGACAGGATTTTTTTTCAGCATGGGATTTTGAGCTATTTGGCTACTCTAAGAATAAATTCAAGCACAGCATTTCCAAAACACAATTCAGTCAAATGGGACGTTTTTATCAAGTAGGTGAATGTATTTCAACTACTGACCATGGTAACAACAATAACAATTGTGGCATTTAAGTGCTTATTATGTGCCAAGCACTCTACAAAGCGCTGGGGTAGATTCAAGGTAACCAAACTGGACACAGTTCTTGACTCACAGAGGCTCACAATCTAAGTAGGAGGGGGAATGGGTATGGAATATCTATTTTAGAGATGAGGAAACGGAGGCACAGAGAAGTTAAGTGATTTTCCCAAAGTCCCACAGCAGGCAAGTTGCAGAGCGGGAATTAGAACCCAAGTCCTCTGACTAAAGCCATACTGCACCTCTAGGCTGTAAGCTCACTGTGGGTAGGGAATGTGTCTGCTATCTCTGTCGTACGGTACTCAGTACTCGCCCAAGTGCTTAGTACTGTGCTCTTTACATAAGTGCTCAATAAATATGATTGAATGATTGATTAATCTCATGAAACCCTGGAGATGCCAATACTTAGAATCCGAGTCCTATGCGGGACAGGGGCTATGTCTGACCTAATTAACTCTTATCTACCCCAGCGCTGAAAACAGTGTTTGACACATAGTAACTGCCATTCAATAAAAGATCTTCTGAAATCAAGCCCATCATCATCATCAATCGTATTTATTGAGCGCTTACTATGTGCAGAGCACTGTACTAAGCGCTTGGGAAGTACAAATTGGCAACATCACATTACTGATAAAATGGAGAGAAGGAAATTGGAACGGACATGGCCATTGTTTGGATTCATGCAGCGGGCTGCTACAAGGTTTACTCTGCTGGAACAATATTAGCTCTGCAAGACTGAATATTAGCTCTGCAAGACTGATGGGCAGAAACATTCTTTCTTCTAAGCAGATCAGAATCATAAGACTCGTGGGATGTAATCAATGATCAATCACTAATTGATCAACTGATCATAAGGAGTCCTAGTGGAAAGAGCAACTCCCTGAAAGTCGGAGAACTTGGGTTCTAATCCTGACAACACCACTTGCCTGCTGGGCAACCGTAGGCAAGTCACTTAACTTTTCTGAACCTCAGTTACTGGGGATTAAAATGGGGATTAAATCCTCCTTGCAAAGATTTAGATTGTGAGCACAGTGTGAGACAGGGGCCGTGTCTAACCACTATGTTGTGTCTACCCCAGTACTTAATGCAGTGCCTAGCACATAGTAAGTGCTTAACTAGTACCACTGAAAAAATGGTATTTATTGTGTGCTTATTGTAGAATACAATAGATTTGATAGATGAATTCCCTACCCTCATAGGAACTTACAGTCTTGGGTGCAGGGATGGGATGCATGTAGAAATCATTCTAAAGTTCTATTTTCCAAAAAAAAATGTGGTTACGAAGCAGCGTGGCCTTATGGAAAGTGCCCAGAACTGGGAGTCAGAGGACCCGAGTTCTAATTCTGACTCTATCAGTTAACTGCTCTCAGACTTTGAGCAAGTGTCTTAACTTCTTTGGGCCTCCATTACCTCACCTTAAAAATGAGGATAAAATACCTGTTCTCCCGCCCTCTAAGACTGTGTACCTCATGTGGGACAGGGACTGTGTCCAACTTGATTATCCTCTACCCCAGCGGCACCACTGCGATTAAAAAACCCACTATTCTTATCATTATAATTGGCCTGAATAATACCGATAGCAGTATTATTAATACTAATAATAATGGCATATTTTGGAACTCTAATTTTCTATTCTACCCAGTTTTTCACAATTTCCAACCCAGCCCACATTAATCTGCACTTGTTTTGCAATGGACGAGTTATTCTTGGTTTTTCTATTCATCTCTGTTGCTAAGCAAGCAATCATTAACAAATAGTATTTTTTTTTTCTGTTCTAACAAAGTGGTTATTACATGCCTACTACGAACGGAAATCAGCAGTGCTAAAATGAGAAGATTTTGTCCACTTTCCCAAATAGTCTCCCATTTCTGAGTCCCCGCTTACCTTTTTCCTCGCTCTTCAGGCTTCTCTCCCCTCTCAACTTTGCAAACTCTGACTAATAATGATAATAACTGGGTTATTTGTTAAGTGTTTACCATGTGCCAGGCACTTTACTAAGCACTGGGGTGGATACAAGCAAATCGGGTTGGACACGGCCCCCATCCCACATCGGGCTCACAGTCTTAATTCCCATTTTCTAGATGAAGTAAAGGAGGCACCGAGAAGTTAAGTGATTTGCTCAAGGTCACACCTCCTCTACCTTAGAAGCGCTCCTGTTAAAACACCTCTTCCAGGAGACCTTCCCTGATTTAGCAACCAATCAATAGCATTTATCAAGCATTATGCTGGTCCAAACACTGCACTAAGCACTTGGGAGAGTACAAAAGAGTTAGTAGGCATGATCCCTGCTCTCAAGAAGCTTGCAGTCGGGTGGAGAAGCCAGACACTACAATAAATCTCAGGTAGGGGAAACAGCCAAGTATGAAGGTATGGACATACTTGGGGAGTCTGCGGAGAGAGGAGATGGAGTGTGTGCTTAGGAGGGTAAAATCCTCTGCTGAATTTCTCGTCTTTCTAGCCAACTCATCTCATCCACCATTAATACCCAATTTTCTCATATCCACCCCAGCGGATACAAGTACAGTGCCCAGCACATAGTAAGCGGTTAACAAGTACCGCAATTATTCTTATTACTGTTGCTGTTATTTACTGGATGTTTCTGCTGACTTCCAGCCTTCCATCTCCAAGCACTAAGAGGTTGCTGGTTTCTACACATTAGCCACACCCTGACATAGACAGTCAGTCAGTCAGTTAATTGTATTTATTGAGTGCTTACTGTGTGAAGAGCACTGTACTAAGTGCCTGGGGGAGGATAATATAATGGCGCATAAGAGACACAATTCCCTGCCCTTAGTGAGTTTACAGTCTAGAGGGGGAGACAGACAATATAAATAAATAAATTACAGATATGTCCATAAGTGTTATGGGGCTGAGAGAGGGGATGAATAAAGGGAGCAAGTCGGGGGCGCAGAAGGGAGTGGGGGAAGAGGAAAGGAGGGCTTAGTCAGGGAAGACCTCTTGGAGGAGGTGTGCCTTGTACCTCATAACTACAAAATCAATCAATCATATTTATTGAGCACTTACTGTGTGCAAAGCACTGTACTAAGCGCTTGGGAAGTACAAGTTGGGAACATATAGAGGCAGTCCCTACCCAACAGTGGGCTCACAGTCTAGAAGAGGGAGACAGAGAACAAAACCAAACATATTAACAAAATAAAACTGCAACACCTCTGAGACTACAAACTCATACCTCCAACTCTGCCCAAACCCTCCTAACCCATCACTTCATCCGTATTCTCTCTAAACCTGCCCTTCATAATAACAATGATTGTATTTGTTAAATTCCATACTATGGGTCAGCACTGTGGTAGACAACAACCTAATCGGGTTGGACACAGTCCCTGTCCCACATAAGGCTCGAAGTCTTAATCTCCATTTTACAGATGAGGTAACTGAGGCATAGAGAAATTAAGTGACCTGTCCAAGGTCACACAACAGACAAACGGCAGAGCTGGAATTAGATCCTTGGTCCTTCTGACTGCTTGGCTTATGCTCTATCCACTAGGCCATGCTGCTTTCCATGGAAATTTCCAGCACCTGGGTGGCAGGGAATGTGTCTACCAACTCTGCTGTACTGTAGTCTCCCAAGTGCTTAGTACAGTGCTCTGGGCACAGTAAGCACTCAATAAATACTAGTGATTTACTGGTGGGCCCTCTCTATTAAATTCAACATCCATGGGTCCTAATCTCTCCACTGCTTTCCCACAACCAACCCCAATCCTGAATCACCCCAACAGTCACGTCCCCTGTTCCTGCACTGAGCCTGCGTAATGGAAATCCCGAAAATGGGTGCATTCTGCTTCTATTGTTTCACTAGCTGCCCTTAGTGCTCATTTATCTATCTGACAGTTGTGGGCAGGTAATGTGTCTACCAATTCTGTTGTATTTATCCTACTGAAAGCTCACCTCCTCCAGGAGGCCTTCCCAGACAGAGCCCCCCTTTTCCTCTCCTCCCCTCTCCATCACCCCAACTCCCTCCCTCTGCTCTACCGGCCTCCCTGCCCGAGAGCACTTGTGTATATATGTGCATATTTATCATTTATTTATGTATTATTCTATTTATTTTATTAATGATACGCATATATCTATAACTGTATTTATATTGATGCTATTTCTTCCTGTCTACTTGTTTTGCTTTGTTTTGTTGTCTGCCTATTTATACTTTCCCAGCATGTACCGTAGCTCTCTAGACAGTAAAGTAAGCTTGTTGTGAGCAGGGAATGTGTCTACCAGTTCTTTTATATTCTCCCAGGTGCTCAGTACAGTGTCCTGCATACAGTATCCTATGACTGATTGTTCTGCACACAGTAAGCACTTCATACATACTATTACTATTGCTAATCAATCAATGGCATTTATTGAAAGCTTACTACTGAGTGATCCTTACTGTTTAGTACACTGATTTTCATATAGACAGTGCCCAATAAATACTTTATGCCAAAGGTGAATTTATCTATTTACTTGTTATTTATTTATCTTCATTAGCTTATTTATTTGCTTCTCTTCACCCTGTTTTAAACTATTCACGTGGGTCCATTTGTAACCATTTTTCTTCTGCACTACACTGGGAGCTTCTGAAGTAGTACTAGTAATAATAATGATAACAGTGATTATGGTATTTGTTAAACATGGGGAAGCAGCGTGGCTCAGTGGAAAGAGCCCGGGCTTTGGAGTCAGAGTTCATGGGTTCGAATCCCGGCTCTGCCACTTGTCAGCTGTGTGACTTTGGGCAAGTCGCTTAACTTCTCTGTACCTCAGTTACCTCGGCTGTAAAATAGGGATAAAGATTGTGAGCCCCCTCGTGGGACAACCTGATCACCTTGTAACCTCCCCAGTGCTTAGAACAGTGCTTTGCACATAGTAAGCACTTAATAAATGTCATTATTAATTAATTAATTATGTGTCAAACACTGTTCTAAGCACTGGGGTAGATAAAAGTTAATCAGGTTAGACACAGTCCCTGTCCCACATAGGGCTCACAGTAAAGTTTAACTTATACTTCCCAAGCACTTAGTACCGTGGTCTGCACACAGTAAGTGCTCAATAAATACAATTGAATGAATGCCTGAAAGAGTAGTAGCATCTGTAGTCCTCTATAAATTATGGTACTTGTTAAGTGCTCACTATGTGTCTTTGAAGACTGTAAGCTCTTTGTGGGCAGGGAACACCCCTACCATCTCTGTTATATTGTACTCTCCTAAGTGCTTAATACAGTGCTCTGCACACAGTAAGTTCTCAATAAATACAATTGAATGATTGTTGTGTTAAGCACTTTTCTAAGCGCTGGGGAAAATGCAAGGTCATTCATTCATTCAATCATATTTATTGAGCACTTACTGTGTGCAGAGCACTGAACTAAGCTCTTGGAAGGTACAATTCAGCAGTGAAGAGAAACAATTCCTGCCCATGCTGGGCTTCTAAGTCTAGAGATGGGGAGACAGACATCAAAACACATAACAGGCGTAACATATAAAATGAGAATTACAGATATATCTATATCTATCTATATGCAAGTTAATCATGTTGAACACATTCCTTGTCCCACGTGGGGCTAAGCACTTAGTACAGTGCTCTGCTCACAGTAAACACTCAATAAATATGATTGAATGACTAATAGGGGTAGTAGCAGAGTAATAGCATTTTATAAGTGCTTACTGTGTGCAGCACACTGTACCAAAAGGGAAGAGACTGCGTTTTAACCTCATGCTCCAAGTCACCAGTATAATGTCCTGTGCCTAGTAGGTCATCAATATACGATGATTAAAACTAAACCATTAGGTGGATAGTCAGTCAGTCATTCGTATTTATTGAGCACTTACAGTGTGCCGAGCACTGTACTAAGCACTTGGGAGAGTACCTTTAAACAACATAACTGACACATTCCCTGCTCACAACAAGCTTACAGTCTGGAGGGGGAGACAGACATTAATATAAATAAATAAAATTACAAATATGCACAGAAGTGCTGTGGGGCTGTTGGGGAGATGAATAAAGGGAGCAAGAAATTTACATTTCTTAGTAAGGGACTAGCTTTAGTTGAAAATTCCTTTCAATCCTAACCTAGTAAAGTTGAATTCTTTTTTCCTCCCATAAAATGTTAAAGAATTTCAATCCCAAGGTGAGATGCATAATTATAGGCTCTCAGTAGTTTAGAAGAATCATAAATCACAATCAAGAGTAATGCAGATTCTGTTCCAAAATGATCAAATTGTAGATTTAGGGTGCACATTTATAAGAAATAATTATGCCTGAAGCCTCTAACTTTGCTCCTTTAACATCAGCCTTCATCTCATCTCATTTGCAATAATAATAAATAATAAGTTTGGTATTTGTAAAGCACTTGTGCAAAGCACTGTTCTAAGCGCTGGGGAGGACACAAGGTGATCAGGCTGTCCCATGTGGGGCTCACAATCTTAATCCCCATTTTACAGATGAGGTAACTGAAGCACAGAGAAGTGACTTGTCCAAGGTCACACAGCTGACAAGCAGTGGAGCCGGGATTGAACCCGTGACCAGCCCATTGCTCGTGTCCTCCCTCCTGCCTTTTTTGTACTTGGTATTTGTTAAGCGCTTACTGTGTAACGAGCACTGTACTAAGCGCTGGGATAGATACAAGAAAATCAGGTTGGGAGTAGTCCCTGTCTCACAGGGGCTCAATATTTTAATCCCTATTTTACAGGTGACATGACTGAGGCACAGAGAAATCAAGTGTCTTGCCCAAGGTCACACAGCAGACAAGTGGCAGAACTGGGTACTTTTTACTCCCAGACACCGTGGTGCTTCTTGAATTCCTTCCCCCTTCATATCCTGCAGACACCCCATCTCCCCACTTTCAAAGCCCTACTAAAACCATATGTCTTCCAAGAAGTCTTCCCTGCCTAACTTCTCATTCCCCGCTCTATCTGTCCTTCTTTCTGCATCACCTATGCACTTGGGTTTGAACCCTTGAGCATTTTGATACTCACCTCATCCTGAGCCCCACAACATTTACGTTCATTTTCCTTATACTCCATTGCTTTCCCCCTTGGGAATGTATTTTAAGGTCTGTGCCCTCCATTGGACAGTAAGCTCCTTGAGGACAGTAATGGTGATCTACTAACTCTATGGTACCGCGTGGAAAGCGCACAGGCGTCTTGGAGGCAGAAGAACTGGGTTCTAATCCCAGCTCTGCCACGTACCTGCTGTGTGACCTTGGGCAAGTCAGTTAAGTTCTCTGTGTCTCAGTTCCCTCACCTCCAGTGTGGAGATTCATTCATTCAATTGTATTTATTGAGCACTTACTGTGGTGCAGAGCACTGTACTAAGCGCTTGGGAGAGTACAGTATAACAATAAATAGACACATTCCCTGGCCACAACGAGCCTACAGTCTAGAATCAAATCTGGTTCTCTTTCCTTCTTAGACTGTGAGACCCATCTGGGACCTGAAAATCTGTATCTGCTTAGAGCAGGTCTTGGCACATACTAAGCACTGAATAAGTGCAATAATTTATTTTTTATTTACTCTTTCAAGCATTTAGTCTGTATACATTAAAGACTCAAAGGTATTGACTGATTACCATTGATGGATTGAGTAATTGACTGAAACCACAGGCAGTGAGGTTGGAGGCATGGGGAAATTTATTCCCTCATGTTCCGATTTGCCCCTCCCTGACCCCTGCTGCAGTTCTACTTCTGGGGAAGGGAAGGAGGGAAAGTCTGAAGCCATAATGCTGCCTTTCCAGCTTCCGCCAGACCTCACCTCACTTCTCTCTTTCTACATCCCAGCCCGCACACTCCGCTCCTCTATTGCTAACCTTCTCACTGTGCTCCGATCTCACCTGTCTTGCCGCTGACCCATGGCCCAGCTCCTGCGTCTGGCCTGGAACACCCTCCCTCCTCAAATCCAACAGATAATTACTCTAACTCCCTTCAAAGCTCTCCCAGACTAAGCCCCACTTTTCCTCATCTCCTACTCCCTTCTGCATCGCCCCGACTTGCTCCCTTTGCTCTTCTCCTTGCTTCCAGCCTCACAGCACTTACGTCTATAACTGTAATTTTATTTATTTATATTAATGTCTAGACTGTCTCTGGTCTAGGCTGTGAGCTCGTTGTGGGCAGAGAATATCACTGATTATTGTTGCGTTGTACTTTCTCAAGCACTTAGTACAATGTTCTGCACACATAAGCACTTAATAAATATGATTGAATGAATGAAGCAATTGACAAAGCCAGGTTTAGAGCTCAGTTTCTCTGACTCTGTTCTTTCTAATAGGTCATACTGCTTTCCAGCAGCCTTAGCCCAGAACATGGGTAGAATCTCACTCTGTAGTAACCACCTTCAAATCCAAAGCCAGTGTTCTGCCTATCTGATCTGTAGCGTTGAATAGGGGTTATCATTTTTCTTTCATAAGAGGTGTTCTCTTGAAGATATTGCAGAAGGTAGAGGGAGTAGAAGAAATAAGGGCTAAATCCAGGAAGGTCTCTTGAAGGAGATAGGATCTTAAGAAGGCTTTTGACAGTGGGGAGAGTGGTTCATTCATTCATTCATTCAATTGTATTTATTGAGCGCTTACTGTGGGCAGAGCACTGTACTAAGCACTTGGGAAGTACAAGTTGGCAACATATAGAGACAGTCCCTACCCAACAGTGGGCTCACGGTCTAGAAGGGGGAGACAGAGAACAAAACAAAACATATTAACAAAATAAAATAAATAGAATAAATATATACAAATAAAATAAATAGAGTAATAAATACGTACAAACATATATACATATATACAGGTGCTGTGGGGAGGGGAAGGAGGTAAGGGGGAGGAGGAGTGGTGATCTGTCACATGAAGGGGGAAGGGAATTCCAGGCCAGAGGGAGGATGTGGTGAGATAGATGAGTTCAAAGTGCAGTGGAATAGGTTGGCATTAGAGAAGCAAAGTGTGAGGACTGGGTTGTATTAAGAAATCCGTGAGGTAAAGTATGAGGAACCCTCTCAGGGTCGTACCTGGAGAGTTTCCAGTACTCTACCAGTCTCGGCTAGGGGAGGGAGAGTGAAGCAGAGGCATACCCATCCCATTCCTAGCTTGGGCAGTGGCTAACGAGTGGAAGGCAATCTGCTACAAGTCAAAACTTCCCGGTGCTTGGCAACATTGGCACAGGAGAGAGTCAAAGGCAGGGATTCATGTTTACTGTGTGGAAGGAGGCAATGGTAAACCAATTCCATATTTTTACCAAGAAAACTTTAGGGATACACTGCCAGAACAATTGCAGATGGAGGTGGGATGTTCTGGGAGAGAAGTGCCCATCGTGTTGCAATGGGTCGGAGACGACTAGACAGCATAAGACAAGACAGGGTAGGAGGGGATGAGTTGATTGAGTGCTCTAAAACTCAAAGTAAATATTTTCTCTTGGATGCAAAGGTGGATGGTGGTTTCACTAGAGGTTTTTGATGAGTGGGGAGATAAGGACTGAATGTTTTATTTGAAAAATGATATAGACAGCAGAGTGAAATAAGGACCAGAATGGGGAGAGACAAGAGGCAGAAAGGTCAGTGAGGAGGTTGATGCAACCTCCTCCAGTCAAGATGGGATATGATATGAGCTTATGTCAGCATAGCAGCAGTTTGGATGGAGAGGTAAGAGTGGGTTTTAGCAATGCGGTGAAGGTAGAACTAACAGGATTTGGTGGTAGATTAAATATGTGGGTTGAATGGCACTGATGATTTGAGGATAATGGCAAATCTGTCTTCTTTAGTGGTGCTGTCTATGTTGATGGGAAAGATAGGGAGAGGCCAGGGTTTGGATGGGAAGCTGAAGAGTTCTCTTTTGGACATGATAAGTTTGAGGTGTTGGCAGGACATCTAAGTAGAGAAATCCCGAAGGTGAAAGGAAACGTGAGACAGCAGAGGGGAGAGGTCAAGTCTAGAGAGGTAGATTTAGGAATCAGTCTCATAGAAATGGTAGCTGAGGTCGTGGGAGTGAGACCCAGCTCTGAGCCCTGAGGGACTCCCACAGTTAGGGGATGGAAGGCAGAGGAGGAGACTGTGAAAGAGACTGAGAATGAATGGCCAGAGAGAGAGGCGGAGAACCAGGAGAGGACAGTATCAGTGAAGCCAAGGTTGGATATTGTTTCCAGAAGAAAGGGGTTGTCCACATAATCAAAGACAGGTGAGAGATTGAAGAGGATTAGGATGAATTTGGGAAGAAGAAGGTCATTTGTGGCCTTAGATAGAGGAGTTTCCATGGAGGTGGAAGCCAGATTGGAGGGGGTCAAGGAGAGAATTGGAGCAGAGAAAATGGAGCCCGTGGGTGTAGATAACTCCCTCATGGTGTTTGAGGAGGAATGCGAAGAGAGAGATGGGGGTGATAACTGGAGGGAGTTGTGGGGTCAAGGGAGGGATTTTTAGGAGAGGGGAGACCTGAGCATGTTTGAAAACGATGGGGTAGAAGCCTTTGGAGAGTGAATGGTTGTAGAAGGCAGTCAGAAAGGGGGTAAGTGTTTTGTTAAGGTGTGAAGGGCTGGGGGCAGAGTGGATAAAGATACTTTTACAGAAAGGGTGATTTTGCTTTCTCTTTTGTTGCTTTGACTATCCAAAGTACTAATGATTATCCCAAACAAGAAAAAATTAAATCCAATTAAATCAAGTAGGACGTTAAATATTTGTCTTATTAACATACAATCAAGCATTGATAAAAAAAAAAGAAATCATGCACCGTTCATTCTATAGGAGAATTCAAACCAGGCTGTGAAAATCATTCTTCTTTTGTACTTTTTTTTTTTACATATTTTTTCTCCACTACGTAGCCTCTATTGCTTATAAGGAAGGAACAGATTTTAGTGAGCCACAGTGGTAGGCAATAGCAAATAACTGCCTCATAAAGCATACTTGCTTTATTATTTTCAGATAGCATACAACATTCTCAGCTTACTCATATGCAGCTTACATCACTGAACGAAAATGATCTGTGCCTTTATCTTGCATAGCCTCAATCTAAGCGAACCTGTACTAGTTACTTTATCACTAAGAGACTTTCCAAACTGCTAATTTTATATTAGAATTAAAATAGACCACTATTGCTTTAGATATGGGAAATAAAAATTCTTTTTTCTCCACATATTTACTCTAGCTGATTCACAACCAGTACACACCTTCAGTTACGGATCACACTTTACTAAAGAGGGTAAGTATCCTAGAATCCAATGCCAAAACTTGTTACTGAGCTTTTACCCCTTATTATCTCAGTTCTGTGCACCAGTGATGCCCCTCTAGTACTATGTGCCAGGCACTGTACTAAGTGTTTGGGTAGATACAAGCAAAGCGGGTTGGACACAGTCTCTGTCCCATGTGGGGCTCACAGTCTTGATCCCCATTTTCCAGAGAAGAAAGAGAGATTTTTCTTTATGTGACCTTGGGCAAAGAGAAGAAAAGTGATTTGCCCAAGGTCACATAACAGACAAGTGGCAGAGATGCTACAGAGAAGCAACGTGGCTCAGGGGAAAAAGCACGGGCTTTGGAGTCAGAGGTCATGGGTTCAAATCCCGACTCTGCCAATTGTCAGCTGTGTGACTTTGGGCAAGTCACTTAACTTCTTTGTGCCTTAGTTACCTCATCTGTAAAATGGGGATTAAGACTGTGAGCCCCCTGTGGGACAACCTGATCACCTTGTAACCTCCCCAGCACTTAGAACACTGCTTTGCACATAGTAAGTGCTTAATAAATGCCATTATTAGTGTTATTACTTCTCTTTATGTTATATTGCATTCTCCTAAGTGCTTAGTACAGTGTCCTGCACACAGTAAGTGCACAATAAATATGATTGAGTGACTATGGCATTCAATATTTCTAAAATTGCTCTTCCCTTATTGCATGGTGTAGTGGATAGAACACGAGCCTGGGAGCCAGATGATCATGGGTTCTAATCCTGCCTCCACGACTTGCCTGCTGTGTCACCTTAGAAAAGTCATTTCACATCTCGGTGCCTCAGTCACCTCACTTGTAAGATGGGGATTGAGACTGTGAGCCCCATGTGGGTCAGGGACTGTGTCCAGCCCGATTTGCTGGCATCTACCTCAGTGTTTAGTACAATACCTAGCAAATAGTAAGAGCTTAACAAATACCATAATTTTTATGATTATGATCTCACTTCATAAACTCAACAAAAGCCTTTGGTTAGTCACACCTCCCCATTGCGGTCTACAAATGTATCTTTATGCTCTACTCCTTCCACATCCCCCTCCCCAGTGTGGATGATCACCCTCGCTACCTCCCCAAGATCTGAACCTGGCTCCCCTCTGGGTCACTGAGAAGATTCTAACCAACCTTCCACCACCTCTCCGGGAAAGCGAAACACACCCACAACACAAGACCTCCACAAAACCCTGGGAAGACTGGTGACTGATGTAGTGGTTGATGTGGCTATGAGTGTATCCTGAACTCTGAGCCATGAGGAGCCTGAAATTCTGCTTCTCTAGCCAGAGCCCCCTTCTGATTTTTGTTTTTATTTTGTGAATTTGTCTGTGTTGTTTTAATATTCTGTCATTCCTGATGTGTCTGTCTCCAGCCTCTTCTCCCATCTTATACTCTTAGATTTGGAGCCCTCTGAGGGACAGGCACGAGGTCGAATGCCCACCTGTATATTCTTTCCCAGAACTTGGTACAGTACTCTGGACTTGGTAAACACTTAATCAATCAATCAATCATATTTTTTGAGCGCTTACTGTGTGCAGAGCACTGTACTAAGCGCTTGGGAAGTACAAGTTGGCAACATATAGAGACGGTCACTACCCAACAGTGGGCTCACAGTCTAGAAGGGGGTGACAGAGAACAAAACCAAACATATTAATAAAATAAAATAAATAGAATAGATATGTACAAGTAAAATAAATAAATAAATAGAGTAAGAAATATGTACAAACATATATACATATATACAGGTACTGTGGGGAAGGGAAGGAGGTAAGGCGGGGGGATGGAGAAGGGGAGGAGGGGGAGAGGAAGGAGGGGGCTCAGTCTGGGAAGGCCTCCTGGAGGAGGTGAGCTCTCAGTAGGGCCTTGAAGGGAGGAAGAGAGCTAGCTTGGCAGATGTTGGGAGGGAAGGTATTCCAGGCCAGGGGAAAGATGTGGGCCGGGGATCGACAGTGGGACAGGCGAGAATGAGGCACGGTGAGGAGATTAGCGGCAGAGGAGCGGAGGGTGCGGGCTGGGCTGTAGAAGGAGGGCTGGGCTGTAGAAGGGCTGTAGAAGTGATAGATATTATTACTACTAGTAATAATAATCATGGTATTTGTTAAGCACTTACCATGTTTCTAGCACTGTTCTAAGCACTGGGGAAGATACAATCTAATCAGGTCCATGTGACCTTGGGCAAATCACTTAACTTCTCTGTGCCTCAGTTCCCTCATCAGCAAAATGAGGATTCAGTACCTGTTCTCCCTTCTATTTAGACTGCAAATCGCTAAGGGACCTGATTATCCATATCTACCCCCGTGCTTAGTACAGGGCTTGGCACATACTAAGTGCTTAACAAATATCATTATTACTAATAATGTTATTATCATCATTATTCCCAAATGCTTAGTATTGTCCTCTGATTGGCTTCTATTTTTGTCCAAAAAAGTGCAACTTCAAGTGCATCAATGTGTCTGGGTCACTGATGGGTACTCTTTGGGCTCAAAGACGGCTCAGGGAAGGTGATTGGCCAATGTCTTTTGCAAACAATATTTTACAGGTTGTGGCCAGACAGAATTACAGACAATGTGGTCTTGGATTGCAGTCAAATCATCATCGACACAGCAGTGCTTGTCACCTCACAGCTCTTTGGGTGGGGTATGTGAGGAGAGAAGATGACAGCAAGATACACATCAGTTTGCTCTATGATGAGCTGCAATGGACAAGCCACAAATTCAACAGAAGGATAGTTTTATAGACCTAATGAAGCAAAACCTTAAACAATACGTCATAGCACTTGACAGTTGAAGCAGCAACCGAAGATGAGTCAGTCTGGGGAGCATTAATCAGAAGTGGGTTGATGATTCTACAGCTGAGGATTTGGGAAAACCATACCAAGAGAGAGATATGTAAACAGCCAGGAACTGTGGAAAACGAATGCAAAGTTTCCTTAGAGACCAATCTCTACCTGCTTCTGATAATACGGCAGTCACACATAGTAGTCTTTTCGGCTACACCTACACACAGCAGAAGTAGTAATAGTTTTCACTGGGCACTTACTGGGTGCAGAGCACTATACTTAGTACAGCGTGCTCTGCACACAGTAAGCACTCAATAAATACGATTGAATGAATGAAAGAGTACACAGCTGAGAATTAGACACTCAAGGGACTCACAGTCTATGAATAAAGGTAGGGGAGAGGACTGCAGAAAACACAATGGGAGGAATGAAACACTAAAACATTAAAAGATCATAAAAGATCAGTAGGTAGCTGTGGCTAGAAGAACAGAATTTCAACCACCTTATGATCCACAGTCCACAGCCATGGCTACCACAGCCGGGAGCTTTCCTGAGATTATGTTAGGCCTTCTGCTGTAGGTGCTGTTCTCCTTCCCTCCAGGGTGGTGTAAAACAATCAATCATATTCACTGATTGCTTGCTGTGTGCAGAGCACTATACTAAGTGCTTGGAAGAGTGCAATATAACAGAGATACTAGACATGTTCTCTGTCCACAAGGAGTTTACAGTCTAGAGGGGGAGACACACATTAATATACCTAAATAAAGCAGGACAGGATGGGGTCTCCTGTGGGACCAGGTGCCCGTTCCCAAGAAGGCAGAAAGGCTGGCACCCAGAGCATAATAACAATAATAATGATCGTGGTATTTGTTAAGTGCTTATTATGTGCCAGGCACCATACCAAGCACTGGGGTGGACACAAGCAAATCATGTCGGATACAGTCCCTGTCCCACATGAGGCTCCCGGGATTAATCCCCATTTTACAGATGAGGTAACTGAGGCATAGAGAGGTTAAGCGACTTGGATTGCAGTCAAATCATCATTGACACAGCAGTGCTTGTCACCTCACAGCTCTTTGGGTGGGGCATGTGAGGAGAAAAGATGACAGCAAGATACACATCAGTTTGCTCTATGATGAGCTGCAATGGACAAGCCACAAATTCAGCAGAAGGATAGTTTTATAGACATAATGAAGCAAAACCTTAAGCAATATGGTCACACAGGTCACACAGCTGACAAGCAGAGGAGCCAGGATTAGAATTCAGGTCTTTCTCACTCCCAGGCCCGTGCTCTATCTACTAGGCTACACTGCTTCTTGCAGGTAGAGCACTGTACTTAGAACTTGGGAGAGTATGATATAACAATATAACATTGTTGGTAGACACATTCCCTGCTCAGCATTGATTGATTGATTGATTTTCAGCCACATCATCTTTGAATCAGAAAAAAAGCTAGATATCTACACCTTCCCCAGCCCCAACTAGAATGCTATGCACACAGCTCATGTTCAATACACTTTTCATGATGATCTGGACCAATAAACCCCTGTAAGACTAATATTTGAGACAATGTTGATGACCCCTGAAAAATAACAATGCAAAAGCTCATTTTACTAAAGTCTTTAAACCCAACCATGCTAGAATTTGTTTCTGTTCCAAAGGAAGGAGGAGATTCTATAGATAAATAATCTTTAATATGAATACTCATAGAATCACAGCAGTAATTCTATTGTTGTTGCTTAATCTCTAGTGTAGCTCATCAGAATCATCCCTAGACTTGAACACGCTCATCAGACAAGGAGCAGCAGAACCATTTAAGCAAGAAATTATCCTTTGCCTGAGCTTTCTACTGATGTCCCTTTGTTGGTCTACCACTGCAAAATCCTTTGGTGTTTGAGGTTGGGTTCTCCAATCATGGGAGGCCATCTCTTTTATGACTGGTTTGAAGACATGAGGAGAAAAGGCATCTAGAGGAAATGATTGAACAATTGACCAATCAATCAATAGTGTTTATGGAGTGCTTACTGTGTGCAGAGCACCATACCAGGCATTTGGGAGGGTAGGGCACAGAAGTACTTAGGGTAACAGAATCAAGTGCATAGGTGATGTGGAAGGAGGGGCAAATAGATGAAATGAGCCTTTGGACAAGGAAGGTCTCTGGGAGGAGATGTGATTTAAGGAGGGCTTTGAAGGTGGGGAGAGTTGTGTTCTTTAGGATATGAAGGGGAAAGGAATTACAGGCCAGAAGGAGGATGAAGGCCAGGGGCCGGCAGTGAGACAGATGAGATTGAGGTGGAGTGAGTAGGTTGGCATTAGAGGAACTAACTGAGCATGCTGGGTTGCAGTAGGAAGTCAGGAAATCTGTAGGAATTAAGCACTTAGTACAGTGCTCTGCACAAAGTAAGCGCTCAATAAATATGATTGAATGAAATCAGTGAGTTAAGGGAGGAAGGGGAGAGCTCATTGAATGATTTAGTCAGTCAGCCAGTCAAGTTATTGGGCACTTGTGCACAGAGCACTGTACTAAGGGCTTGGGAAACTACACTGTAACAATAAACAGATACGTTCCCTGTCAACAAAGAGCTTACAGTCTAGAGGGAGAGACAGGAATTAATATAAATAAATTAGATATGTACATAAGTGCTGTGGGGCTGGGAGGGGGGATGAATAAAAGGAGCAAGTCAAGGTGAGCAGCAGGGAGTGGGAGAAGAGGAAGTGGGGCTTAGGGAAGGCCTCAGAAGAGATGTGCCTTCAATGAGGCTTTGAAGCAGAGGAGAGTAATTGTCTGTCGGATAAAGCCAACGGTAAGGTGTTTCTGCTTGGTGCGGGGATGGACTGGTAACCATCTGAGGTTCTTGAGGAGCAAGGAGATGTGGATTGAATGGTTTTTAAGAAAAATGGTCAGGGGAGCAGAATGGAATAAGGACTGGATTGGGGAGAGAAACAAGAGGTCAGTGAGGAGGCTGCTACAGTAGTCAAATCGGGGTATGGCAAGCGTTTGGACCAGAATAGTAGCAGTTTAGATGGAGGAGAAGGGGAAAATTCCAGAGATATATGAAAGTAGAACTCCCAGGAGTAGGTGACTGACTGAATATGCGGGTTGAATGAGAGAGACCAGTTGAGAGTAATGCTAAGGTTATAAGCTTGTGAGTTGGAGAGGATGGTGGCATTGTCTACAGTGATTGGAAAGTTTCTGGGGGGATGTGAATGGGGGGATGTAAAAGAACCTGGCACCACAAGGCTGGGTCATCTGAGGTCAACAACAAGATTGTTTGAGAAAAACAAAAATAATCTGAGCAGATATCTCCGACCGCCAAACCCTATCAAATAAACCGCTTGCATTTCCTCCTGCCTCCGGGGTAACTCCAGTGGATGTCCCCCCAGGACACCTTTAAGTTAATATAGCTGCAACTGAAATCCCCATCTTTCCACTCCAAAACTCATCCTCATCCTCTCTTTACTATCACAGTTTACAAAACCCACAATTCTCCCCTACACAGAAGTCCACAACCTAGGTGTCACCTGTCTCTCCCCGGGGTTTTCTAACTTTCATATTCAGTCTGTCACTAAACCTTATGTCCTAGATCCCCGCTGAATCTCCATCCTGGTTCAAGTTCTCATCATTTTCGTACTACTCCCTGGACTCCCTGCCACTCACCTGCCCCTCTGTGCTCCTAGCAGCAGCAGGGAATGGTGGATAGAGCACAGGTTGGGGAGTTAGAAGGTCTTGGGTTCCATCCCAGCTCAGTGGCTTGTCTGCTGTGTGACCTGGGGCAAGTCACTTCATTTCTCTGGACCTCAGTTACCATATCCGTAGAATGGGAATTGAGACTGTGAGCCCCATGTGGGACATGGACTGTGTCCAACTTGATTAACTTGTATCTACCCCAGTGCTTAGTACAATGCCTGGCACTAGTAAGTGCTTAACAAATACCATAAATAATAATAATAATAAGAAGAAATAATAATCATATTTGTTAAACACTTACTATGTGCCAACCACTGTGCTAAGCATTGGGGTAGATGGACACAATCTGATTAGACACAGTCCTTGTCCCACATAAGACTTAGTCTTAGGGGGAGGGAGAAGAGGTATTTAATCCCCATTTTACAGATAAGGAAACTGAGGTACAGAAAAGTTAAAAAGTAACTTGGGTAGACTGAAGCCCATTTCAATTTAGAATTATATTATAGCAGAGTTGTTTAGCAAGGTAATGACAAATCTTTGGTATATTTAAGACAATGTAGTTTTTTGCAGGAGGGGATGTGAAAGATACACTGAAAATTAAGTATCTATCTATATATGTATTCATAAAAATGTTTAATTCAAAAAAATTTTAATGAGACATATTTTGGAGTAATACCACTTGTAGCATTAAGACAATCCCAGTGAAATGGAGATTTGAATGTGATGCATTTATAGGACGTCTCAAAGGAATACCTAAATTTATGTATTTGATCTTCATTGATGCAGTTGAGAGGCAGTTTGTGGACAAAATTTCCTGGGCAATTCTCTGACTCGTGCTTTCAGCATTGTGATACCACTACAGCTAATAATGATAGTAATAGTATAGTATTTGTTAAGGACTTACTATATGCCAAGCACCGTATTAGGCACTCGGATAAGTACACGGTGCTTGGCGCATAGTAAGCACTTAATAAATACCATCATTATTATTACAAGGTAATCAGATCAGTCGCAGTCCCTTCCCAACAAAGGCCTCACAGTCTAAGTGGGAGGGAGAACAAATATTGAATCCCCATTTTACAGATAAGAAAACTGAGGTCCAGAGAAGTTAAGGGACTTGCTGATGGTCTCACAGCAGGCAAATGGCAGAGCTGGGTTTAGAACCCAGATGGTCTGTCTCCCAAGCCCATGCTCTTTCCTCTAGGCTATGCTAGATTTTACTCAAGATTTTAGATTTTATTCAAGATTTTCCTTCTGGAGATGCATCCTGGATCAGGGTCTGTTCCCTTCTACCATCCACCCCCAAGATGCAGTGTGACCTAGTGGAAAGAACACGGGCCAGGGAATCAGAGGCCTTGGTTCCTAATCCTGGCTCCATCACCTGACTGCTGTGTGACCTTAGGCAAGTTGCTTAACTTCTCTGGACCTCAATTACCTCATTTGTGAAGTGGGGATTAAGACTGTGGGCCCCATGTGGGATATGGAGAAGCAGCATGGCTCAGTGGAAAGAGCACAGGCTTTGGAGTCAGAGGTCATGGGTTCAAATCCCAGCTCTGTCAATTGTTAGCTGTGGGACTTTGGGCAAGTCACTTCAATCAATCAATCAATCAATCGCATTTATTGAGCGCTTACTGTGTGCAGAGCACTGTACTAAGCGTTTGGGAAGTACAAGTTGGCAACATATAGAGACAGTCCCTACCCAACAGTGGGCTCACTCTCTAGAGGCTCACTTCTCTGTGCCTCAGTTCCCTCATCTGTAAAATGAGGATCAAGACTGTGAACCCCCGTGGGACAACCTGATCACCTTGTAACCACCCCAGCACTTAGAACAGTGCTCTGCACATAGTAAGTGCTTAATAAATGTCATTATTATTATTATTATTATTATTATTATATGGACTGTGCCCAACCTCATATCTACCCAGGGCTTAGTACAGTGCCTGCTGCATAGTAAGTGCTAAACAGATACTGTTAAAAAAAAAGAAAAAAAGAAAAAGTGAGAGTCACAGTCGGGTAGGTTAGCCTCGGAGGCTCACGACTGTCACGTCCTAGTTCCTGGGGCTCCAGCTCAGTTCAAGAAATAGTGCCCAGTGGGTCTGCTTACCTTCTCCCTTCCTTGAGAAGGGAGCATGGGGAAGAGTGCATGCTCCTCAGATAGTTTCTAGAACTGGCCCAGGGAGATTGGATCCAGGGTTATCACAAATTAGAGTGGATTCCACCAGAAGCAGAGGTGGGTGTCTTATGTTCTCCATGAGTCACCTTCACTATGTCCAAATTGGACTGTGTGGTCTTAGGTGCTTATAAACCAATTGGATTTGTGAGTTGCAGGAAAGTTGTGTGGCTTAGTGGAAACAGTCAGAGAGCCTGGGAGTCAGAGAACCTGGGTTTGAATCCTGCTTCTGCCAATTGCTTGCTATATGACTGCAGACCTCAGTGCCTTAATAATAATAATAATGGCATTTGTTAAGCACTTACTATGTGCCAAGCACTGTATTAAGTGCTGGGGTGGACACAAGCAAATCAGGCTGGACTCAGTCCCTGTCCCACTTGGGGTTCGCCATATCAATCCCCATTTTACAGATGAGGTAACTGAGGCACAGAAAAGTAAAGTGCCTTGCCCAAAGTCACACAACAGACATGTAGTGGACCTGGGATTAGAACCCATGACCTTCTGACTCCTAGGCCAGTGCTCTATCCTTGATTCCCTCATCTGTACAATAAGGATTAAATTCTTCTCCCTCCAGTTTAGATTGTGAACCCCATGATGGGGAGAGGTTACTTAGACTGTGAGGCCATTGAGGGACAGGGACTGTGTCCGCTGATTATCTTGTTTCTAACCTAGAGCTTAACACAGTGCTTTGCACATAGTAAGGGCTTACAAATACAATTATTTATTATCATTGTTATGATTATCATTATTATTCGAGAGAACAAGTATTTAGTCTCCATTTTACAGATAAGGACATTGAGGCACAGAGACGTTAACTGCAATGCCCAAACTGAAGAAAATAAAGAACACTGTGACAGGGTCTTCGCTGGACACCAGAAAGGTTTATGATCTTCAAGATGCTATAAGTGTATGGAAAGCATAGTAAGTACTAAAGGACCATTACTATTAATAATTATTAGTATTACAATAATCATTGTTATTATCACTCCAAGTGGATACATTTTATGCACTACATGGGACAACCAAGAAGATTATACTACAGTATTACTCTCTTTTCCAAAGTAATCCTGGAAAACAGTGTAGGCAAGATTGATTGATTTATGTTACAGCTCTTCTGAGGCAAGAAGCTAGTAGAACGGAAGGAGGGCAGAAGACATGAAACCTTGAACCTTCTCACAGAGGAGAAGACAGAATGCTTGGCCTAAATAACGAGCTAGAAATGCATTCGCATTTTGCTCATTTCTGTCTCCTGAAGTTTGTAATTCTCCGAATTAGCTAGTTGCAAGGGCTGAAGAATTCCATTTCTCTCACTTTTATTTTCTCGTTAGGTTGTCTGGAGACACCACCTCTGACAGTGTGAAGCCTTATTAGCAATTCTAAATCGTGCTATCTACAGAGGGCCCCTTGCTGGCTGATTTATGACTACAGTAAGTTACCTTTGTGAAAAGATGAGGCACACACACTCTCTCAGAAGCCAAACAGAAGAAGAAAGAATACCGGGCTAAGTCATACAGTCCTTGAGATACTTTCTCATTTAGCCAGTTAACAGCTTAGTCTATTAGGGGAATTCCCATTTGGAATGAAGACACATTACGAACAGATAACAGACGTTAGGATCTTACAGTGCAGTGATTCTAATTATAAACACGTCTGACGAGAGGTATGTGGGTTTTTACCCAGATATGGAAGGTCTTATTGGATGGGATGAGAAAGGTAACTTTCCCTTGGGTTGTCTTGGAACACTGATTTAAGTTCATTCATTCATTCATATTTATTGAGTGCTTACTGTGTGGAGAACACTGTACTAAGCCCTTGGGAAGTACAATTCAGCAACAGAGACAATCCCTGCCCACAACAGGCTCTCGATATCCACATTTATGAGTTTCATTCCATTTGACCAGGAAAAGAGGATACACAGATGCATTCTGGTCTTGTGTGTGTGTGTGTACTACTTGTAGCGGAAAAGCAGCATCCCCTCCACTGTCCTACACAGGGACCCTATTAGACATCATGTGTAATAATAATAATAACTGATAGCTGTGAAATTTTTTGTGTTTATTATGTGCTAGGCACTGTAAACTTGTCTTTAGACTGTAAGCTCGTCTTTAGACTGCAAGTTCATTGTGGGCAGGGAATGTGTCCGTTACATTTTTGCGTTGTACTCTCTCAAGCACTTAGTACAGTGCCCTGCACAGAGTAAGCACTCAATAAATATGTTTGATTGATTGAAAGCACCTTGCCAAGCACAGGGGTAGATACAAGGTAATCTGGTTGGGCACAGTCTCTACCCCACATAGAGCAGACAGTCTAAACAATCAGTCAGACACAGGAAGAATCTCCTCTCCTACGAAACTCCTCTCCAAGAACACTCTTTGCTCTATGCCGCCTCAATCATTGCGTATCCGCAAGTGCTAGCTATAGTAGAAAATGTGCCACAAAAACTGAACACAGTGACAACAGGATAACTTCAGCTAGACAAGGTGAAGAGTCCAATTAGAATAACCTGGTGGTATTGCTGGATTCTTAAAGAAAACCTTCTGCTGAGTTAATGTGGTTATAGTAAGTGGTAAGCGTATTTATTAAATGCTTACTGGGTTCAAAGCACTGTACGAAGCACTGGGAAAGAATACATAGGTAGGAACTAGACACCGTTCCTGGCCCTCAAGTAGCTAGCAATTTAAGTCTATCGCGGGGAAGGGGTGACTGGTGAGAGACACAAAAGAAGTGAGGCAACAATAGAATACTAATCCCGGCTACGCCACTTTGCTGTGTGACTTTGGCCAAGCCACTTAACTTCTCTCGCCTTAGTTACCTCATCTGTAAAATGGGGATTAAAACCGTGAGCCCTACATGGGACAACCTGATTACCTTGTCTCTACCTCAGCACTTAGAAGAATACTTGGCACAGAGTAAGTGCTTAACAAATCATTATTATTATTACTACTAAAATGACACAAAAGGCAAGGACAAATGCACAGAATAAAGCTTGAAATCAGTAGGGTATTGTGGCTAAAGGAGCTGAATTTCAGGGTTGAAATGGAATGGGATGAAAGCTTTAGGATGATGCTGAGGATAGCGAGTGTGGGCTCGTATCAATGTCTTTATATGTAGTCTAATAAAAGCCTCAGACCCTAAACACTCTAAACTTTCTGCCCAAAATAAGCAATTTTAACACACTAACTCAAAATACTAATATGCCATCCTGATCTTCATCCTCCTCTTGGACAGACCGCAATACTAGCACGTGATTCCTTGACACTGTTCCTGGTAAAAATAGCAAGCTTGGGTGATATTTTAGTGATACTTTTTTTTCATTTTCCTTTATTACTGACTTTCATAGTCAAATGTCTTGGCCGGCCCTGAATAATTGATAAGAATCCTGCAGAGAAGGAGCATATAGGATAGCAGGAAACAAGGATCAAACAATAACTCCAAGACCTTCTTAATGGAGAGAGTCAAACTCCTGGGGAAAGCAGCAGAAATCAAAGCATCGAGGAAAAAGTCTGCCCTTCAAGGTTGTAAGTATTCTTAGGAACTCACAAACTTGAAACTGGCCTTGAGGGGAAATCGACTAGTTTGCTCGTTGTGGTATTATTAATGCTTCGTGAGCCACACACTGTAAGTGCCATGAATGTTACAAATATTTAATTCAGACCCAATCATTGTAACTCTCATGGCACTTGGCACAGTGCGTGCCTTACAGGAAGCAGAGTTCATAGTCTAAGAACTAGGCTGACCTTCAAAGTTTTGTCATGTGTAGACAAAGGATATTTAATCAACTGTTTCAGTCTCAGTCATGTATTAGAGGTTGCCACTCTAACTAACCTGCTGGTTGATAGTTACTCAGTTTCTTCATCTTAAGAGCAAGATGAATTCAATTTTTTGAACCATCCAATGTGTCTTGAAAATAATTATAAATGTTCTTTACACATGTATGATATTCAGAGGATAGTTTGGACATAGGCCCAGGCCCTAAGACACCAGGAGCAGAGCTGGCTTTAACTTCACTGTCATGTTGTATAAACCATCATGGCATTTTAGGGGCTTGCAGTCTAGAGAATATGTCTGCTATTTTGTTGAGTTGTTCTCTCTCAGGTGCTCAGTACAGTGCTCTGCACACAATAAGCGCTTACTATATACAATTGATTGATTGATACCATCTCTATGTAGATGATTTCTAAATCTACACCTTTAGTCCTGACCTCTCTCCTCTTCTGCAGTCTCATATTTCTTCCTGCCTTCAGGACATCTCTTCTCGGATGTCCAATCGACAACTCAAACTTAACATGTTCAAAACAGAACCCTCTGTTGCGTAGGGACCATCTCTATATGTTGCCAACTTGTACTTCCCAAGCGCTTAGTACAGTGCTCTGCACAGAGTAAGCGCTCAATAAATACGATTGAATGAATGAATGAATGAACCCATTATCTTCCCACTCCTACCCTGTTCCCCCAGCTTTCCTACCAATGTAGACATCCTCCTTTTTTTTTTGATGGCATTTATTAAGCGCTTACTATGTACAAAGCACTGTTCTAGTCCATCGCCTTGGCATTTTCCACAACTCATCTTTTTCATTCATCCCAAATATTCAGTCTGACACCAAATCCTGTCCATTCTATTTTCACAATAATCCTAAAATCCACCCTTTCCTCTCTATCCAGAGTGCTATTATGCTGATCCAACCACTTATCGTAACCCGCTTTACTGCATCAGCCTCCTTGCTGACTGCCATGTTTGCTGTCTCTCCCCACTACAGTCCTTTCTTCAACCTTATACCCAGATAATTTCTCTTAAAAAAAAAGGTCAGTACAAGTTCCCCATCCCTCAAGAACCTCTGGTGGTTCCCCATCTACCTCTACATCAAAAGAAACTTCTTACCATCAGTTTTAAACCCACTCAATCAACTTGTCCCCTCCGATTTCCTTTTATAATCTGGTATGGACACTTCAGTCCTCTAACACTTACCTACTCATTGTCCCTCACTCTCATCGATCTCTTCGCCGACCCCTTGTCCACATCCTCTCTCTAGCCTGGTACTCCCTCCCCCTATATTTGACAGACCCCGAGTCTCCCCACCTTCAAAGCCCTATTAAAATCACATTTTCCCCAAGAGGCTTTCCCCTGACTAACCCTTCTTTCCCCTACTCCCGCTCCTTTCTGTGTTGCCTATGCACTTGAATCTGTATCCTTTAAGCACTTGATTTTCACCCTAACACCAGCTGGACAGTACTTTATGTAGATTACCCTAATTTATTTTAACATCTGTATTGCCCTCTAGACTATAAGCTCCTTGTGGGCAGGGAATATGTCTACCAACTTTGTTGCACTGTACATATCCATGAGTTTAATGCAGTGCTCTTAACAGAGTAAGTGCTCAATAAATACTATCGACTCATTGATTGATTGAGCCCTGTGTGGGACAGGGACTTTTTCTGTTTTGGTTATTTATATCTAACCTAGCACTTTGTGTAGTGTTTGGCACTCAACAGATATCACAATTATCATTGTCATTGTTGTTGTTCTACTTTGGAGTCAGAGGTCATGGGTTCAAATGCCGGCTCCACCAATTGTCAGCTGTGTGACTTTGGGTAAGCCACTTAACTTCTCTGTGCCTCAGTTACCTCACCTGTAAAATGGGGATTAAGGCTGTGAGCCCTCTGTGGGGCAACCTGATCACCTTGTATCTACCCCAGCGCTTAGAACAGTGCTTTGCACACAGTAAGTGCTTAATAAATGCTATCATTATTATTATTATGATTACTAAGCACTTAGTACAGTGTTCTGCCCAAAGTAAGCGATCAATAAATATGATTGAATGAATGAGTCAATCAATGGCATTTATTGAGCACTTACTCTGTGCAGAGCACTATACTAATTGCTTGGGAGAGTACAATACAGCAGAATAAGCAAACACGTTCCCTGCCTATAGGAGATGATAGGGGAGATGAATGAATATCTTGGCCAGCTTTTCCCTCACTATATCTGAGCAATCTAGTTGTCACATTACTCCATTTGTTCTGTTTGAAGGGAAAAATGGCCATCTTTCCAGGATCTTACGTGCCTTCTCTCTCCCCATTTTCTGAAGCGGAAGGTCTTGGGTTTCCTTTCTCATTAAAGCCAACTCTGTTCTTGGAGAGCAGGATGGCCACTGAGTTAGCATGTAAAATGAGTCCTGAATAGCCCCCAGTATGTTTGAGCCAACCAGATGGCACATGGCTCTATTTGTTCTACTTGAAGAGAAAAGAAGCTCTGTTGAATACGCTTCCAATGTGTACTCATTCATTCAGTCGTATTTATGTAGCACTTACTGTGTGGAAAATACTGTACTAAGTGCTTGGGAGAGCACAATATAACAATAAACAGACACATTCCCTTCCCACAGCAAGCTTACAAGGTAAGGCTTTTCTGAGAACCTTATTTTTAATAACTGGGATTTGTTAAGCGCCTACTATGTGCCAAGCACTGTACTAAGCACTAGTATAGATATGCACAATAATCAGGCCAGACTCAGTCCCTTTCCCATTAGGGGTTTGTTGCTGAAGGAAGAGGGACAGCAGGTACTTAATCCCCATTCTACACGTGAAGAGAGTGGAACACAGAGAAGTTAAATGTCTTGCCCAAGGTCACACAGCAGACTTGTCCAGGTCTTCTGACTCTCAGGCCTGTACTCTTTTTTTATGGTGCTAAGCACTTACTTTGTGCCAGGCAGTGTACTAAATGCTGGGGTAGATACCAGCTAATCAGGTTGGACACAGTCCACATCCCACAAGGACCTCACGGTCTTAACTCACATTTTACAGATGAGGGGAACACAGAGAAGTGAAGTGACTTGCCCAAGGGCACACAGTAAACAAGAGACAGAGGTGGGATTAGAACTCAGGTCCTTCTGACTCTCAAGCCTGTGCTCTGTCCTCAATCAATCAATCAATTAATCCATCGTATTTATTGAGCTAGAACTTTCTAGGGGTCCCAGGAGGTGGCTGTGAGTTCCAAAGACCCCCATGTCTGGAGCATCACCAGAGCTCCAGATTGGGGTGAGTCCAGCCCTGCTCACATCACTGACCATCCCAGCTTTGGCTGAGTTCCCCCTGAGAGGCAGTGGGATTTGGGGGCCAGGAGTTCAGGGAAGAAAACTTGGGAGTGCCTGACTGAGCTGGGGCAACCTACAGGGGACAGAGTGGGGCCTCTTTCACCCACAGGATAGCAAGACATCATAGTCGGAACCTGAAGTGGACCCCCACGGACTAGTGCCATCCCCTCCTCATCTTCCCTCTTCTCCTCCTCCCCTTTTTCTTCTTCCTTCAAATTCCCCCTCCATTTCTTGAACCTTCCCCCTCCCCCTCCTTCTCCTTCTTGTACCCCCTTCCTCTTTTCCCTACTTATTCCTCTTATTACTCTTCTCCTCCGCTTTCTCTTTTCTTCCTCCTTTTCTCTTCTTTTCACCACTTCCTCTTTTGCCTCCTTTTCCTCCTTCTCCTTTTCTATGTCCTCCTTCTCTGAGTCCTCCTCTTCCACCTCCTCAATCAATAAATGACATTTATTGAGTTTAGAAAAGTCCAACACCCAGAGTTGGTAGATATGATCTCTTTCCACAAGGAGTCTGCAGGGAAAGACAGACATTAAAACAGACTAGGAACAGAGGTAATACCACCTCCTCCTCTTTCTCCTTTTTCTCCGTTTACTTCTCCTTCTCCTTTTTCTCCTTCATTTCTCCTCCTCCTCCTCCTCCTCCTCTCCTTCTCCTTCTACTCCTCTTTCTCCTTATACATCTCCTCTTCCTCATTCTTTCTCCTCCTCCTCCTCCTTCTCCTTTTTCTCCTTTTACTTCTCCTCTTCCTTTTCCTCTTCCTCATTCTCTTTCTCCTTCTCCTCATTCTCTTTCTCCTTCTCCTCTTCCTCTTTCTCCCTTTACTTCTTCCCCCCTTCCTTCCCTTCCTCGTTCTCTTTCTCCTTCTCCTTTCCTTCTCCTCTTTATCCTTCTTTTTCTCCTTTTACTTCTCCTCCTTCTCTTCCTTGTTCTTTCTCCTATGTCTCCTCCTCCTTCTCTTCCTCATTCTCTTTCCCCTTCACCTCCTCCTCTTCATTCTACTCCTCCTCCTCTTTCTCCTTTTACTTCTCCTCTTCCTCCTCATTTTCTTTCTCCTTCCCCTCCTCTTTCACCTTCTACTCCTCTTCCTCATTCTCTTTCTCCTCCTTTTTCTTTTTACTTCTCCTTCTCCTCTTCCTCTTTCTCCTTCTTCTCCTCCTCCTCCTTTTCCTTCTCCTTCTTCCCCTCCTGTTCCTCCTCCTCCAAGAGGTGGTAAAGCCGCTGTTCTGGACAGGAGGGAGCCATAGCTAGGACAGGACTTGAAGCCATTGCTTCTTTCTCTTTCTCCTGCCCTCCACTTCCTTCCTCCTTCCTCAATCCAAGAAAAGGGAGGGAACTAGCTGATTTCCTCCAGAGAGCAGTTGCCTGCCATATCCATAACTCGGAGAGAGAGAAAAGAGATTCCACCTATCTTGTCAGCCTCTGAATTCTGGATCCATGTGACAGTTGATTTTACACAACTTTCTGACCATTTGATCTTTTTATTGGCAAGTCAATAAGTAGAAGGAAGTAGGATCTTATCTCTCTACTCACTTATTGCCTAGACATGACAGAAAATTCGTTTATCAATACACACATTTCACTTTGAAGTTTCAAAAGCAGTAGTGAGGTGTTTATATGCTTACATGTGGAAGAAACAGAGAGGCCTAGTGTATTTGGCCCTGGGAGTTGGAAGGATTTGGGTACTATTACCTGCTCTGCCACTTGTCTGCAGTGTGACCTTGGGTAAACCACTTAACTTCTCTGTGCTTTATTTACCTCATCTTTAAAGTGAGGATTAAGACTGTGAGCCCCACGTGAGACATGGACTATGTCCAAACTGATTAGCTTGTGTCTACACCGCTGCTTAGTAGAGTGTCTGACACAAAGAAAGCACTTAAATACCATAACTAGCCAAACTAATCTTGGTGATGTCTCTTTGCCAAATGTACAGTTTTGCTGGCTGCCTGGTAGACAGTGTCTCTGAGAGGCCTCCATCCACTGTTCACATTGATATTTGTAACTGGTGTTCCCTATTCCCATAGTGCTGCTGTGGCGTTGTCAGTGAATACTTTGATGGTCCCTTTGTTTTCCAGTAGCTAAATATTTCACTGTTTGGATACACTGTTGTATTGATAGCTGGAGTTTGGAGCACATTCGTCTCACCAGAATCCTTCTGAAAAAAATACTCAAGAACATAATTCAATGTCCATTCCCTGAATCCCAATCTGTCTTCAGAACAAAATGCAGCTCAGCATCTAAGGTATTTGCAGCATGACAGAAGAGGAGTGCAGAAAGCCACATCAAGACCTCTCTACTGAGTTCACTGGTGGCAAGACAAAATTTGATGCCATCTACAGACCAGGGCTCTGAACACTACTCAGAAAATATGGTTGTCTTGAGACCTTCACCAAGACATTCAATCACCAGGCTACTTTATGAAGGGGTGATCAGTAGAGCGAGAACTTAGAAGGATACATTTGACTCTTTCCACAGCGCCATCGCAAAAGAACACTCATTCATTCATTCAGTTGTATTTACTGACCGCTTACTGTGTGCAGAGCACTGTTCTAAACACTTGGAAAGTATGATACAGCAATACAGGGCTGAGTACTAAATCAACTTCTGGGCAACCCATCCTATAAGGATGGAACACTGACCTGGAAGTCAGAAGGACCTGGATTCTCATCCCGGCTCTGCCATTTGTCTGTGTGACCTTAGGCAAGTCACTTAACTTCTCTGTGAGTCCCAACTTGATTTGCTTGTGCTTAGTACAGTGCCTAGCACATAGTATGCACATAACAAATACCACTGTTATTATTGTCCACTACTAAACTAAAGACTCAACTAATGGGAAGCAGCGTGGATTAGTGGAAAGATAATGGACATGGGAGTCAGGGGTTGTGGGTTCTAATCCTGACTCCACCACTTATCAGCTGTGTGACTTTGGGCAAATCACTTAACTTCTCTGTGCCTCAGTTACCACATCTGTAAAATGAGGATTAAGACTGTGAGCCCCATGTGGGACAACCTCATTACCTTGTATCTACGTTGTGCTTAAAACAGTGCTTGGCACATAGTAAGCGCTTAACAAATACCATCATTATTAATGACCAACCTGGATGGTCACTCACCATTCCCTGCCTCATAGAAACTGTGTCCAACCCGATTTGCTTGTATCTACCCCAGAGCTTAGTACAGTGACTGGAAAATAGTCAGTGCTTAACAAATGCCTGAACTACTAGCAGTCTTGGAAATAACTGTTCAATCAGGTAAGCAACTGCTGGTCATATTGGTTGGTGGTGGATGGCAGTCATGTCAGTCAGTGAAGGACAGTCAGAGGAACCCAGGGAGGGGAAGAGGGAGAAGGATGAGAAAGGAGGCAGGAAAGCAGTTCCATGGCCTCTGACCAGCTGGCGGGAGTGGAGAGAAGGCAAGATGGATGACTGCCAGAAGCAGAACCTGCCGCAAGTGTCGTGACTTATCTTGCTGCTAAACAGGTCTCAGGGCATTCCACTCCTCTTTCTCGAACCACCCCGAAACACCACTACCCCTGGCTTGGGGCTGACTGTTCCAGCTCCAGGCTAATTCTACCGCCGGCTCCAGAGCCACTCTGTCCTAGCTCCAGGCTAAACTCTGCTCCTCCTCCAGGCTAATTCTGACCCTCTCTGCCAACTCCAAGCCCATTCTGGCTTGGTATTCACTGGTATTTCCTGAGTGTTTACTGAGTGCAGAGCACCCAGGAGACAAAAGCCTTGCATTCAAGGAGGTTACTTTCTCCCTGCCACTCTCTCCCCTCCCTCTTTTCTTCTCTCCATTTCTCTTTGTGCCCTTCCTCACTGACTTTCCGCATCTCTTTGTCCCTTCTCCAAACTGTTCTTTTAATGGTATTTCTTAAGCGCTTACTATGTTCCAGGCACTGCACTAAGCATTGGGGTCAATACAACCTAATCAGGTTGGACTTGAGGCTTACAGTCTCAATTCCCATTTTGGAGATAACGGAATTGAGGTACAGAGAAATTAAGTGACTTGCCCAAGGTCACGCAGCAGACAAATGGTGGAACCAGGGTTCTTCTGACTCCTTGGCCTGTGCTCTAGCTATTAGGACTGTGAGCCCACTGTTCGGTTGGGACTGTCTCTATGTGTTGCCAATTTGTACTTCCCAAGCGCTTAGTACAGTGCTCTGCACATAGTAAGCGCTCAATAAATACGATTGATGATGATGATGATGACACATTGCTCCTCTAGGTGCCCCTCTTTGATCCTGCTCCTCCATTTGGGCTTTCCCTTTAGACAACCCTCGCTTCTCTCACTTTGGGTGGTCAACATCTGGTCATCTGATCTTAGCAAGATCTGGTCCAGAACCATTTCTGTGTTCCCACCCTATTGGAATCAGTTAATTGTGGTAGTTATTAAGGAGTTACTATGTGCCAAGCATTGGACTAAGCATGTGGATACAAACATATCAGATAAAACACAGTCCCTGTCCCACAAGGGATTCACAATCTAGGAAGGTGGCTCAATCACTCAGTGGTATTTATTGAGCACTTATTGTTCGGAAGACTGTACCAAGCCTTAGAGAGAGTACATTTCGATATCATAGGTAGATTTGCCCCCTTCTCTAGAGAAGCCTACAATCTAAAGGAAGACAAATAAAAACAAAGGTAACAGTGGATTACAAATAACAGCAAGAAGCAGAATCAAGCCAAGAAGACATTGCCAGTAGCTCTATAAATTCATTTTGCAAGATCTGTTCACCAAGCAGTGATGTATGTTTGACAAGAGAAACGTCTGTGAGAGAATTGCCAGCATTGAAATGAACAGATAAGACATTTCCCTTATGAAACACATTCCGCAGCCTCAGGAGATTCCCCAAGAATCTAAGCACAAGAAATTGAGAGGGAATTATCTAAGGCCAGCAATCAATCATTCAATGGTATTTACTGAGTGTTGACTATGTGCAGAATACCAAGTGACACCATTATTCCTTATAAGGTAGGCATTTATATTGCTCAGTTATCAAAGGATTGGCTTAAGGCAACAATCCAAACATTAGACACCAACACCTTCTTTTCTTTACCTATTCATTTCATTTTTGTGTCTTTAGCTATACACTGTAATTTCATTCTTGGAACATTTTGAGAACACAATTGACAAAATCATGAAGTGCATGATGGCAAGACAAATACAGAATTATTGTTCCCAGAACACCTCAACATCAGGATGAGGGACACCAATTGAAGTCTGCGGGTGGAAGGTTCAACACAAACAAATGAAAACATGCTTTCACCCAGCAGGGAGTAAACATCTAGAATCCATTGCCACTCAAAATTGTGCAAGCCAAAATTGCTTCCCCTAAGCTACTACTGAGGATAGTGAAATTATATCCAGGTGAGTGGGTCGACCTCAAGAATTGTTTACTATGATTGATATTCCAGTACACAGTATTCTGTACATGGTGTACACATATATCCATGTTCCATGCTTCTGCTTTGGCCACTTGTAGCGTTTATCATTTTCCCAACGGCCTAAGGTAGACCATTCCACCTCAGAGTCCCATACTTCATCATATCTTAAAAGCAGTGACAACGTGTTTCCACCTACCTGCTTTGCAAGTCACTTAACCTCTAGGTGCCTCAGTTTCCTCATCCGTAAAATGAAGAAAAAATATCCATTTTCTCCATGTGGGACAGGGTTATGTCTAATCTGCATGGCTTAGTGTATAAGAACACAGTCCTGGGAGTCAGAAGGATGTGAGTTCACTCCCTGAACAAAGTTTTATGATACTCTGACTCCAAGAGGGAGGGTTAAAAATGGAGATAAGTCCATTATGGGGCAAGCACATTAGCAGAAATAACAAGAATGTTATTTGTTAAGGGCTTACTATGTATCAAGTACTGTACTAAGCACTGGGGTAGATTCAAGATAATTATAGTGAACATAATAAGGGACTTTAAGTGGTTTCTATTTCTAAAATTCAGAACTGATTTCTGATTTCTTTCCTGCACCCTCTATAATGTATTAAAATACTATTTAATGAATATGAATTTGATGGTTGGAAAAATATGACTTTCATTTTTTTACTATTTCCCCATAATCTCCAGTGGATTCATGCTATTTTCTCTTATACATTTAATATATACAGTGATATTTAAGTAAGGGAAAGATAATACTGAACAGGCTTCATGAGCATTGCAGGTCTGCATTTGACATTAGGAGAGTTAGAAATGACTGATAAGGTCAGGAGAAATTGATAATCAGAGTTAACTGTTTCACTGGATAAACTTTATTCCTGCATGTTTATACTATTGCTCCTTTCCAAGAGAGAATGCACATGTATTCCTTTTAAGAAAGAAGCATATCTTGCAGATAAGCTTACTGGTTGTATTTTGGGAAAAGTGTCCTTTATTCTTTATCCCTGAATCTCTCTGTATGTTTGGCTTTCAAACATTTATTCCACAGAGTGCAGGCTAGGAAAGTCTCTAGACTGTAAATTTGTTGTGGGAAGGGAATATGTCTACCAACTCTGTTGTATTGTACTCTCCCAAGTGCTTAGAGAAGTACTGTGGTCTAATGAGAAGCAGCATGGCTTAGTGTAAAGACCACAGCCCTGGGAGTCAGAGGACCTGGGTTCTAAAACCGACTCTGTCATTTGTCTGCTGTGTGACATTGGACAAGTCACTTAAATTCTCTATGTCTCAGTCACCTCATCTGAAAAATGGGGATTAAGATTTTGAGCCCTTTATAGGACATGAACTGTGTCCAAAACAAGGATCTTGTATCTACCCCAGTAGTACCTAGCACATAGTAAGTGCTTAACAAATATCATAGAAAACAGTACTTAGGACAGTGCTTAGCACACAATAAACACTTGATAAATATCACTGATTGATTGATTCATTGAAAGAAAACAGCAATGTAAGCAAAACGAAGTCAATCGATATAAATTTTGCATTCACTTGCCAATACTTCTCCTGCTAAATCTCTCTTCTGAACAAATCAGAGTTTGTTCATTTTTCATTGGAAGAGATCCTTTGCAAATTTAATATTTTATCACTAGTAAAATCCTTCTGAGTGCCGTAGAAAGAAGCACATGGTAATTAACCCCTGAGACTTTATAGACATGCTTACACAATTAAGCCCGGTCATTGACACCAAAGTTCACACCTTTAAAAATAGATATCTAAAGTGTATTGTAGAGAGGGATGTGGAAATGATGAAAAATTTCAAATGAAGTAGAATGTTGACTTACTCTTTCAGGGTCACACCTGGAGAGTTTCCAGTACTCTACCAGTCTCGACTACGGGAGGAAGAGTCAAGCTGAGGCCTACCCATTGCATTCCTAGCTTGGGCAACGGCTAGCGAGTGGAAGACAACCTGCTACAAGTCAAAACTCAACTATACTGGAAAGCAGCGGCACAGGAAAGAGTCAAGGGCAGAGAGACTCACGTTTACTGCATGAAAGGAGGCAATAGTAAACCACTTCCATATTTTTACCAAGAAAACTCTATGGATACACTACCAGAACGATTGCAGATGGAGAGCGGGGCTTTCTGGGAGAGATGTGCCCACGGTGTCAGTATGGGTCGGGGATGACTTGGTGTAAGACAAGACCATATGTTGACTAATTTCCCTCTTTTTGACTTAAAAATGCAATTATTAATAGGGGGGAAATGGTAAAACCAGCCAAAATCCTGTGTAAATATATTACATGCAATCAATTAATCAATGGCTTTTTTGAGCACTTACTTTGTGCAGAGGACTGTTCTAAGATCTTAGAAAAATGCAACGCAACAGAGTTGGCTGATGTGATCCCTACCTACAAGGAGCTTACAATCCACAGGGGGGGACAGATATTAAAATATATATTAAAATATATTTTGGATAGGGGAAATTCTAATCTAAATTTTTATTTAATTTGGAAACCATAAAGAATGACATAATCACAACACTTCCTTCTGCTCATGTGTAGAACACACCTATATCACACAATTGGACATAAAAAATTTTCCTTAATGTCATAACCCTCTCAAGAAGGACCCCAATTACATGAACACACAGCTCACAAGTATTTGTGCTCTTTGGTACCATAGCAAGTGCTTAATAATTACCGTTGTTGTTATTATTATTATTATTAATTCACTCAATCATATTTATTGAGCACTTACTGTTTATAGAACACTGTACTAAGCACTTGGGAGAGTACAGTACAGCAATAAAGAGACACATTCCCTGTCCACAACAAGTTTACAGTCTAGAGGGGGAGACAGACATTAATATAAATAAATTACTGATATGCATATAAGCACCGTGGGGATGGGAGTGAGGGGGGAATGAATGAGGAAGCAAGTCAGAGTGATGCAGAAGGGAGAGGAAGAAGAAGAAAGAAAGGCTTTGAAGGGGGAGAGAGTAATTGTTTCTCGGATTTGAGGAGGGAGGGTATTCCGGCCAGAGACGGGATGTGGGTTAAAGGTCGGTAGTGAGATAGACGAGATGGAGGTACAGTGATAAGGTGGTTCGGAATGTATTTTCACTAATGCCCAGCCTTGCCATGTTCTCACCCATGTTCCTGCCATTAATGTAGAACTCTGAACCCTCATATCCAAATTTCCTACTACTGCAAATCAAAGTCAAACCTACTGTTCCTCCTAGGTGGTTCTTAGTCCTCTAACACTCACAGTATTATGATTCCATAGCAGTTCTTCATATGAGCGGTCAAATAGTAGCCAGGATAATCCTGTACCGGAAGTCTGCCTAGGTCAGTAGAAGTGTACCCAATTGGGAAAGACTGAAATCCAGTCGGACAAATTGCTGCCCGTTATTCTGATAAAGTGTCGCAGAAACAGCCTAGTGTTCAACTACATTTGAGCCTGAAAGCTACTGGCCCATTAATCAATCAATCAATCAATCAATCGTATTTATTGAGCGCTTACTGCATGCAGAGCACTGTACCAAGTGCTTGGGAAGTACAAGTTGGCAACATGTAGAGATGGTCCCTACCCAACAGTGGGCTCACAGTCTAGAAGAGGGAGACAGAGAACAAAACCAAACATATTAACAAAATAAAATAAATAGAATAGATATGTACAAGTAAAATAAACTAAATAAAATAAATAACTAATAAATAAATAAATAAATAATAATAATAATAAAATAAATAACTAATAACTAAAATAAAATAAAATAAATAGAGTTATAAATATGTATAAACATATATACATATATACAGGTACTGTGGGGAAGGGATAATATACAAATATATTAGAAAGTTAAAATACACAATATAAGGCATTTATTTTGACTCCAAGTGTTTTCAACTCCCATTCACCCGCCCTGATCGTACGAAAGTCATCGGACTTCATATTTCAAGTGTCTACTCACCGCCACCCCGTTGTTGGGGAGGGACCGTCTCTATATGTCGCCGACTTGTACTTCCCAAGCGCTCAGTCCATTCATTCATTCATTCAATCGTATTTACTGAGCGCTTACTGTGTGCAGAGCACTGTACTAAGCGCTTGGGAAGTCCAAGTTGGCAACAGATAGAGACGGTCCCTACCCAACAGTCTAGTGCTCTGCACACAATAATCGCTCAATACGACTGAATGAACTGTTTATTCATTCATTCGTGTTGATTGAGCACCTACTGTGTGCAGAGCACTGTACTAAGCGCTTGGGAAGTACAAGTTGGCAACACACAGAGATGGTCCCTAAGCCCTGAGTGAAGTAAGGGTGAGAAATGAGCAACTTCTGGGATCCTGCATCTCCTGTCTCACCCCTCTTCCCGAGGCTGGAAGTGTAGCCAGCACCCGACCTCTGTTCTGTTGCTTCGGTACACAGGCCCTCGCTTTGCCTCCCTCAGATCCCACTTTGTCATCGATCCCATGGGTTCCACCTCATCTCCAGTGTGGCCAAGTGGATAGCATTGGCCTGAAAGTCAGAAGGACCTGGGTTCTATTCCCAGCTCTGCCACGTGTTTGCTGTGTGACCTTGGGTGAGTCACTTAACTTCTCTGGGCCTCAGTTACTTCATCTATTAAAAGGGGATTGAGAGTGTGATCCCTATGCGAGATAGGGACTGTGTACAACCTGATTAGCTTGTATCTACCCCAGTGCACAGAACAGTGCTTGGCACATAGTACCAAGTAACAAGTACCATTGTTATCATTATTATTTATATATATATATATATATATATATATAATAACAATAATGGTATTTGTTAAGCTCTATGCATTAAGCACTGTTCTAAGAACTGGGGTAGATACAAGCTAATCAGATTATCCCACATGGGGCTCACAGTCAATTATCATTTTATAGGTGAGGTAACTGAGGTACAGAGAAGTGGCTTGCCCAAGGTCACACAGCAGACAAGTGGCAGAGGTGGGAGGATTAGAACCCACATCCTCTGACTCCCAAGCCCATGCTCTCTCCACTAGCCTCCAAGGAGCCTGAATCCATCTTCTCCATTGCCTTGACACTGACAAATCCTCTTCCCCAGAGAACTGACTGGGAAATCAAATAGCTTCCTTCTTTCCATGGGATCCAACAATAATGATAATAATAATAATGGTATTTGGTAAGTACTGTTCTAAGCTCTGGGATAGGTAATAATAATTATGGTATTTCTTAAGAGCTTACTACGTGACAAGCACTGTTCTAAGCGCTGGGTTAGATACAAGGTCATCAGGTTGTCCCACGTGGGGCTCACAGTCTTAATCCCCATTTTACAGATGAGGGAACTGAGGCCCAGATAACTTAAGTGACTCGCCCAAAGTCACAGCAGACAGGTGACAGAGCTGGGATTAGAACCCATGACCTCTGACTCCCAAGCCTGTGCTCTTGCCACTAGGCCATACAAAGTACTCAGATTGGACACAGTCCCTATCCCACATGGGGTTTACAATCTTAGTCCCCATATCACAGATGAGGGAACTGAGGCACAAAGAAGTTAGATGACTTGCCCAAGGACACTCAGCAGACCCTCTAGAGTGTACGTTCATCCTCTAGACTTGTGGGCAGGGAATGTGTCTGTTTATTGTTATTTTTACTCTTCCAAGATCTTAGGATCTGTGTGCTCTGCACACAGTAAACACTCAAATATAATTGAACGAATGAAAGTGGCAGAGCCAGTATTAGAACTCAGGTCCTTCTGACTCCCAGGTACGTGCTCCATCCACTATTCTCCCAGTGCTTAGTACGGTGCTGTGCACACAGTAAACAATAAATATGATTGATTGATCTGCAAGAGAGATTGGCCACAGCAGCCATCTTCCTTGTCATAGTGATTTAGGTGTAATGCATTTGTTTGTTCCTACAAAGGGAAAGCAATGTGATTGGGTGATTGCATACTTGTATGGGCTTCCTGATTGACAGCTGGGGCCTGGGAGCACCAGAGGCTCTGTGATGTTCTCCTCTCCCTGCCGCTGCCCTGCCTGGACCTTAGAAAGGCCTCAAGGGACAGAACTGAGGGATGGAAATGCCACCTGCCAATCGGGTAGATGTGTTCACAGACACAATCTCTGCTGCCATAAATGTTTTGGGCCAACTAGATTTGTGTCATGATAATTCAGATCCCAAGACCATCTTTTCTCAATCAATCAATCGTATTTATTGAGCACTTACTGTGTGCAGAGCACTGTACTAAGCGCTTGGGAAGTACAAGTTGGCAACATATAGAGACAGTCCCTACCCAACAGTGGGCTCACAGTCTAGAAGGGGGAGACAGAGAACAAAACATATTAACAAAATAAAATAAATAGAATAGATATGTACAAGTTAAATAGAGTAATAAACATGTACAAACATATTTACATATATACAGGTGCTGTGGGGAAGGGAAGGAGGTAAGACGGTGGGGATGGAGAGGGGGACAAGGGGGAGAGGAAGGAGGGGGCTCAGTCTGGGAAGGCCTCCTGGTGGAGGTGAGCTCTCAGTAGGGCCTTGAAGGGAAGAAGAGAGCTAGCTTGGCAGATGTGGGGAGGGAGGGCATTCCAGGCCAGGGGGATGACGTGGGCCGGGGGTCGACGGCGGGACAGGCGAGAACGAGGCCTAACGGTGAGGAGATTAGCAGCAGAGGAGCGGAGGGTGCGGGCTGGGCTGGAGAAGGAGAGAAGGGAGGTGAGGTAGGAGGGGGTGAGGTGATGGACAGCCTTGAAGCCGAGGGTGAGGAGTTTCTGCCTGATGCGCAGATTGATTGGTAGCCACTGGAGAGTTTTGAGGAGGGGAGTAACATGCCCAGAGCGTTTCTGGACAAAGACAATCCGGGCAGCGGCATGAAGTATGGATTGAAGTGGGGAGAGACACGAGGATAGGAGATCAGAGAGGAGGCTGATACAGTAGTCCAGACGGGATAGAATGAGAGCTTGAATGAGCAGAGTAGCGGTTTGGATGGAGAGGAAAGGGCGGATCTTGGCAATGTTGTGGAGCTGAGACCGGCAGGTTTTGGTGACGGCTTGGATGTGAGGGGTGAATGAGAGAGCGGAGTCGAGGATGACACCAAGTTTGCGGGCTTGTGAGACGGGAAGGATGGTAGTGCCGTCCACAGTGATGGGAAAGTCAGGGAGAGGGCAGGATTTGGGAGGGAAGACAAGGAGTTCAGTCTTGGACATGTTGAGTTTTAGGTGGCGGGCAGACATCCAGATGAAGATGTCCTGAAGGCAGGAGGAGATGCGAGCCTGGAGGGAGGGGGAGAGAGCAGGGGCAGAAATGTAGATCTGGGTGTCATCAGCATAGAGATGATAGTTGAAGCCGTTAGAGCAAATGAGGTCACCAAGGGAATGAGTGTAGATCAAGAACAGAAGGAGAGAAGAGCCTCCTATGCTTCCCTGGCAGATCATTAGGTCTAGTCACCCTAGAGGGTTGAAAGACTCATTTTACTCCTGATGAAATAAGAGCCAACTACCTCTTCAGAGAGTACAAATCTGAATAATTTTGGTGAGACTCAGCATGGCCTAGTGCACAAAGTACGAGTCTGGGCGTCAGAAGGACCTGAGTTCTAATCTCGCTCGGCTACTTGTCTGCTGCGTGACTTTGGACAAGTCACCTAACTTCTCTTTACCTCACCTGCAAAAGGGGAATTAAGATTGTGTTCCCCACATGGGATATGGACTGTGTCCAACCTAATTAGCCCCCAGAATTTAGCACAGTGCTTGGTACATTGTAAGCACTTTTAAAATGCCTTAACTCACCAACCGGCTCCTGAAAAGTATAACTGAAGTCTAAAGGTGAGTTGGAGCCAATTTTCTCACAGGCACAGTATAAATGGACCAAGGCTGGATACTTTTGTTTCGGTATTTGTCAAATGCTTACTATATGCCTTGTGGGTGGGACAAGGCAAGGGGTTGACAGCGAGACAAGCGATTTCGAGGAACCATGAGCAAGCTGCAGCTAGAGGAACAAATTGTGCAGGCTGGGCTGAGAAGAGGCTGCTGGCAACTTCGGTGATGTGGGGCTGGGATAACACTTCTGGGGACTCTAGTGTAGAGGGAGAAGTCACCTGCTGGTACTGCTGCTGCTGCTGTTTATCCTCCTCCTGTTTTGTAAATCAAAGGTCTGACCCGAAAAATGCCAGGTGCCAACTACTGGTCGAGTTTTTCTAACCTAAAATCCCTACATTGGTACATATCTTCATGGGACATTTCTGATGCTCCAATCCTCCCCAGTGCTGTGGAGAAAGCCCTGTGCAGAAAAGAGAACCAGCGGGTCCTAGTGGATAGAGCACGGGCCTAGGAGTCTGAATTATCTGGGTTCTAATCCTGACTCAGCCACTTGTTTGCTGTGTGACCTTGGGCAAGTCACTTCACTTCTCTGGGCCTCAGGTACCTCATCTATAAAATGGGGATTAAGACTGTGAGCCCCACGTGGGACAAGTACAAGGACTGTGTACAACTTGATTATCTTGTATCTAACTCAATACTTAGAAAAATGCCTGGCACAGAGTGAGTGCTTAACAAATACCATAAAAAAAAAAGATTACCACGTCTGAAGCCTCAAAGTCCGTGCCAAACCATCTCCCAAGTATCAAAGAATAGTTCAGGCTCAGGCATGTCTCCCGCCAAGGCCCTCCCCAACCACCCCCCCCAACACCCCCGGCCACACCTTCCAATCTAAGACATCAGAGCCTGGTAGGGAAGCTTTGCCATTAGAGATCCTGCCAATAGGATATGGAGGAGTTAACCCAGGCGAGGCAGGATAAGGAAAGGGAGGCAGTGTGGATGAGAGGAAAGGAGTCATCCACAGTTGATTTCTTGAGCCCTTCCACTAAGAAAAATGAAGGAAATTTCTATCTTCAGACTATGCACCAATTAGCACCCCACCAAGCTCTATTATTTGGCATCTCCATAGCTAGATCCCACCAATGCCGCCCCCCACCACACAGAATCCCCCTCCTCTCTAAATTACTTCACAAGCTCCTTAAACTCAAATAGAATTAAGCTCAGAAAAATGACAGTCGTACAGAATTTGTTAAGTGCTTACTACATGCCAGACACTGTTCTAAGTGCTGGGTTAGACACAAGGTAATCAGGCTGGACACAGCCCCTGCCCCACATGGAGCTCACAGTCCTAATCCCCATTTTAAAGATGAGATAACTGAGGCGCAGAGAAATGAAGTGACTTGCCTAAGGTCACACAGCAGACAGTAAATAAACCTAGAGTTTCTCTGAGGTCTGACTAAGTTAAATCTGCAAGTTAAATCTAACTTGCAACCCTGCATTCCTCAGACTCCTCAATCAGCGGTGAAAATCCCCATTTCTATGGCTGCCCTGCAGATGGACTGGTGTAGGATCTGAAGAGTTTACTCAAAAATGATTTCCTGTTGCAGTGTGGTTGCCATTTGGGACTTCCAGTTACTCTCCTATTATGGCATCATTCTCTGCCTCTGACTTGTACCCCTTCACCTTTCCAATGATTCCCCAACATGTATATCATTCCAAAATAACAATCACCACAGCGCATGCTTCACTGAATTCAAAAAACTGTCTGCCTTGGGCAGATCATGTTACTCAGGAGTGACTCTTTTTGTTTCCGTCAATCCTCTCAAATTCCTGCCATCCCAGCAGAAGCTTCTCCCCTTGCTGAAAAGTAGCTTCCACTCCCATGATTCTTCTCAAGGCACTGCTCTAAACTCTGCTGATTCTTGGAATTTTTAAATGGACTTTATGTTGATGACTTTTCCTCCTCTTTTGCTCTTTCTGCCTGTCTTCCTTTCATTTCCTTATTTAAACTTCCTCTAGAACCCGCAGCCTATTCCTTTAAAATATGGCCATGCTGCCTTCAATTCTCCCCTGCCCCCAATCTGGGGCCAGTGATGATGACTATCACACATGCATCATCCTACAATAACTTAAACATGTCCAGTTTGCCATGAAGTCTCAGGGCTTTACATCCCCAAACATGGCTTCAGCTGCAGCCCTCTAAGGCAGTGGCCTGAGAAACATCTGTTGACCAATCACCTTGGACAACTGTGCCATTTTGATCCTCACTCCAGCCCCATACCACTTATGTACCTATTCTCTAATATTTCCTCTATCTGTAATTTGGATTATTATTAACAATTTCTTTGTCTTCCCCTCTAGACTGTAAGCTCCTTGTGGGCAGGGATCATGCTTGCCAATTCATACTTTCCAAAATGCTTAGTACGGTGTTCTGCACACAGCAAACAGTCAATAAATGCCTCTGATACATTGATTAGTTGATCAGCCACAGACAAGTTGCACAACAAAGAGGGGGCTTCAATCGCCTGGTCCAAAACCACGTTGAATGGGATTAATCCACAGTTTGGGCGTGATCCCAGGGTGAGCCCAGAGTATAGTAACACAAGTGCTAGTTCTCCACCACCTTTCAATGATGGGGGACAGTGGAGCACCGTGTTAATAAGAATCCTGTGGTTGGGATTTTGTGGGAGGAGAGCACTTGAGGAACAAACGAAAGGTTAAGCTTACTAGAGTTTGCTGTGTTTGGGAGAAAGATGATTTTCACCCATCTGATAAGCTCCTGTGCCTCTCAGGGTTGCATCTGGAGTTTCTCAGTACTCTACCAGGAAGAGTCAAGCAGAAGCATATCTATTCCATTCCTAGCTTGGGCAGTGGCAAGTGAGTGGAGGGCAATCTGCTATAAGTCAAAACTCCCCTGTGTTGGGCAGCAGTAGCATAAGAGAGAGTCAAGGGTGGGGATTCAAGTTACTGCGCGGAAGGAGGCAATGGTAAACCATTTCCATATTTTTACCAAGAAAACTCTGTGGATCCACTACCAGAATGATTGCAGATGGAGGTGGGGTGTTCAGGAAGAGATGTGCCCAAGGTGTCGCTATGGGTCGGAGATGACTCAACAGCATAAGACAAGATAAACACATGTGCACATACTGGTAGGGAGGAACTGTACTGATTTGGCCACTGTTTAAATCTATTTCCAGTCAATTCTTGTTCTTCGTCTTTTCAGTGATCTGGCAAAATGTCTATTATAAAAACGACTGGTGGGAAAATGGCTTTTAGGTATGTTCCCCACACCGTTCTTCACATCAAAGTTTCACACAAATGCGAGGAAGCTCCCTGGTTGATACGCTCCCTGGTAGAAAAAGTGATAGGCAATCAATTGAAGCCAGAGAAGGCATCGGAAGCTATATATATCTGATGAGGTCTTTCTCAGATTAATTCCACTGAAGCAGTGCTACCAACCTAGATTTTCCCCTACCCTTGATCTAACATAATAATCAAACCAATTTGCTCTGAGCCTCCCAAATCTGTGATGCCACAATAGTCCTGATTACGACGATAAAGTTTGATTTGTTTCTGCTGGCGCTTATTAGCTGTGTGTCTCCATAGGGGGTGTTCTATTTCTGGATGAGGAAATAACACTCAGGGCTTCCCAGTATATACTGAAGAAAGGGAGAAAAAAAGATGAAAAAAAAACGAGTGTATTCCCCCAGTTTCCTCTGTTCCCTATCTCCTCTTCATACTAAGGATGCAGTAAATGGCACAGATCTCCAATACAGACTGCCCATGAGGAGGGGCAGGGTTAAGATGCAACTGAATTTTCACCCTTGGTGGCGGCTGACATCTGTGTTGCACGGTGATTCGTAGCGTGGCCTAGTAGATGTACAAGCCCGGGAGTTGGAAGTACTTGGGTTCTAATCCCAACTCTGTCACTTGTCTGCTGTGTGACCTTGGGCAAATCACTTAACTTCTCTGTGCCTCAGTTACCTCATCTGTAAAATGGAGATTAGGACTTTGAGTCCCATGTGGTACAGCAAATGTATCCAACCTGATTAGCTGGTATACACCCCAGTGTTTAGTACAGTGCCTGGCACCTAGTAAGTGCTTAATGCCATTATTATTATTATTGTTATTAATTTAATGCACTCCAGTTAGCAATCAATAGGCAGCATAATAAGAATCAGAGCAAGCTCCCTGTCACTGCCAGTAGTCACCAAGTAACCAATTGCTAATTTATTTTACTAACGCTGCCCCTCATCCCTCAATCCCAAAAGCTCCAACCTCTTTTCAATATGGAAGCCTGTAGCCCCCCATCCCCGTTCCCCTCCTCAACTGAGCCAATGTTCCCAAATCTGGGACCTATCCCCACCTCAATCTCTCCCCATCTCTCCTGACAACCTGAGTCAGGCTTTGACCAGAACTAGAGTGTTTATTGTCACTAGGACTCCAGCCACCACAAATGTCAGTTTAGGCTGAGCTCTCCCCACACAGATTTAGAGGGAAAACACTTCTAAAGAAAATTAAGCTTACAAATCCAGGCTTTCCCAAGCAAGAAACATTCACCAGAGGGTCTGTATCTGTCACAAATCACATTTTGTGCATGGGCTCAAATCAGCAGCATTCACCAGAGGGTTCTGCTGATTTGAGCCCATGCACAAACTGTGATTTGTGACAGATACACCCAGATGTCTTTTTCTGTAACACAGGGATGGCTGATTTAATATCTGCACAGGTCTTCCCAGTCACATCCCATAAATGGATGGCATCTCACCATCTGTTCCCAAACAGAAGCTGCTCTTTGCTCTGAGAAGTAGCGCAAGAAGCCTCCAAACTCATAAATGGGAATTTTCCATTTGACGCGGCTCATTCTTTGAATTTAATTTCCTAATCCCATTTCAGACTGTTTATCCATTTATGACCTCAGCGTTGACGGTGGTACAATA
>NC_052072.1:63121524-63124024 GCF_015852505.1 Tachyglossus aculeatus
ACCGCAACCACCGGTTAAAACCAACGTCCGCCCGAGAGAACCCTCGCTGGCCAGACGCGGAGGGCCACTGGGGGGCTGCCCCGGCTCCCACCACCGCCGGCCCCGCCGCTTCCTCTTCCTCTCCGCCCTCGAATCGTCACCGCGTCCCTCCAAACCCCGAGTTCCCCCACACGCCGACCCCCCACCCACACACTCGCACGCACACACCTCCGAGGAGGCGGGGTGGGTGGGCGGGGGGTGGGCTGGCGTGGGACGGGGAAAGAGAGAGGACGACGGCCAGACACGGGACGGACAGAGGGAGAACGACGGAGCGCGGGGTAAGTGAGCGCCTAGCAACCCCGGGGGGCCCAACCGCGGAGATTCGGCTCCGCTTTTAGGGCGCGCGAGCCCTTCTCTCCTTCTTCTCCTCCCCCCCCCCATACCAGAACGTCGGGAGGGCCTTGGGGGGGGGGGGGGGGGTGCGGCTCAGTGGCGGGCAGGCACGGGCGTGGACGAGACGAGAGCGCACGGGCGCCTGGCGAGCGACAGACGGCGAATGGGGGGGGGGACGATCCGGACGACGGCCGGAGGAGCGACTGGGGAACCCGAGGGCCCCCCCCCCCGCGCGCACGCGCGCGCGCGCTAGAGAGGATCGGAGAGGAGAGGGAAAGGGGGAGGAGGTGGGGGGCGGCGCCAGAAACGCCCGCAACGCGCGGGGGCCTGCCCAGCCCCCGGCCTTCTCCTCCGCCCTACTCCCCTCCCTACTCTCGCGGAGCTGGGGTCGTGGGGGGGGTGCGCTCGGCCCCCCCCAGCCTTCCACCGCCGGCTCCGGAGGAGCCACCCCAGACGCCGTCGCCGCCACGCCAACGAGCCCCTACGCCCACGCCGCCATCCTGCGGCTTTCGGCCCGAGGAGGTCTGCACTTAGGGGGACGAAGGGCTTGCTGCTAGACGAGCCCTGCGAGAACCCCCAGCCGCGCCCCCGCTCCTCACCCACCCCACGGAGGAGGAGGAGGGAGGGGGGCGATTGATCGTCAAGCGACGCTCAGACAGGCGTAGCCCCGGGAGGAACCCGGGGCCGCAAGTGCGTTCGAAGTGTCGATGATCAATGTGTCCTGCAATTCACATTAATTCTCGCAGCTAGCTGCGTTCTTCATCGACGCACGAGCCGAGTGATCCACCGCTAAGAGTCGTACGGTTTGGTTTGGCGGCCCACCTTTCGGTGGGTGTGCCAGAGGTGTGTGGCCACGGGCCACGGAGCAACGTTCAACAAACGGGGGTGGTTCGGGTTGATCGAAGTCAACGGGAGGAAGAACGAACGAACGAACGGGGCTTCCATCCTCCCTACCACCACCACCCCCCCGCCCCCGACCGGCGGGATTGGGCGGGTGGTGGCGTCCGTGTGGGGGTGGTGAGAGAAGAACGCCGAACCGGGCCACACGGGGCCCCGGGACGGCACGGGCACCACCCCCCACACCACAGGGGCGTTCCGGTCCGAGAGTCGAGGACTGAGCCCTCGAAGGGGTTGGGGGTGGGGTGCGGAACACCCCCGGCCCCCGACCCCCCCTTCTTCACCCGGCCCCCGGGGGGGGAGCAAAGTCCTCTCTCCCGCTTGGGCGGGGAGCGTCGGGGTGGGGGTGAAGTCGTGACTTCCTCTCCCTCCCCACCGCCGCCGCCGTCTCTTCCCCGCCACCGTCCCGTCGGGACCGAACCCTCGCGCGGCCCCACCCCCCGACGGAAGGGGGTGGGGGACAAAGCGGGGAGGCGAAGGCCGGACGCTGCGGGCCACCGGGAGCTTTAAACCAAGGGGGTGGCACCCGAGAGAGGCACGGCACCCCAAACGGTACCCCACACGCGGCACAGGGAGGCGAGAATGAAGCCTCCGCCGGGAGAGGGAAAGAGAGAGAGAGAGAGAGAGAGAGAAGTCCCGAGTGGTGGCCGCGCATCCACCACAGACAACCCACGCTCTCCTCTCCCCCGCCCTCCCCGCAACGGGTCGGCTCCACTCGCCGCCTCCGCTACCACGAGAGCACGGAGCGGAAACATAACGGGACCACAACGGAGAAGGGAAACGAGGCATCTGCAAACGAACCCATCCAGGCGCCCGGGGCCACGCGGGTCGACAGCGGGAGGGAGGGGCGCGCACGGCGCGCTCCCCGCCCGCGCCCGGGACCGACCGACGAACGGGAACGGAAGACCGGGGGGGGAGTCAGGCCTCTCTCTCCCCCCGGCGCCGCACGCCGGCGCGGTCGCCCGCCGACCCCACCCACCTCGAGTCCACCGCCCCTCGTCCATCCGTCTCCCCCTAAACGCACGGAGACGGTCGAGGTGGGGCGGTGGAGAACGGACATCGGGGCGAACGGTGGGAGAGGTCCAACGGGCCACCGCCCGAGTCTTTAAACCTCCGCCGGGTGGAGGGGGGGGGGCACGGAACCCCCCACCCACACGCACACACAAGCGCTAGGTACCTGGCACGGGGGGTGGCGGGAAGGGGAGGGGGGGGGGCGGCCCACCGGCGGAAC